>NC_053116.1:8555084-8827584 GCF_010015445.1 Perca fluviatilis
GACTGGAAACGTCGCGTAATGAAAGGTTGACAAGTAAACGTGTGACTGAGGGGGCGCCCTAGGATGATCATGTTTAATAAACACGTTTTATTTCGCTTGTCATTCATAATTCTATTATTAATGGGAAGTAGACCTAAGGGCGACACGGCGTCCCCAACACTTTTGACGCCCTAGGCAATCGCCTAGGTCGCCTATAGCAATCGCCAGCTCTGGCCCCAGTCACTCCAGATGAGACATCCTGTGGACAAAATAATCTACTGCTGGAGATGAGCTGTGCTTTTCTTTTAATGTTAAAAAACGGTTAGTGGCATCCACTTTTTTATCTGTGCTGGACTATGGTGATATATTATATATGCATTCATCTGTTCAATGCCTTCATATGATTGACGCAGCCTATCATGCATCGCTGAGATTTATTACTAATTGTAAAGCTCGCACCCACCACTGTGAGCTGTACTCTCGTGTAGGGTGGTCTGCTCTGGCCACACGGAGGCTTTGTCATTGGTACACATTTATATATAAGGCTATTCTTGGTGTGCTTCCATCCTATTTATGTTCACTTCTTATGAAAAAAAGTGCTGGTCATTATTCTCTCCGTTCTCAGGCTGTTGTCTTGCTTTCTGTCCCATATGTCAGTACTGAGCTGGGTAAAAAGGCCTTTGTTTATTCTGCTCCCTTTACATGGAATTTGCTGCAGAACAACTTAAAACTTAGTAAATTGATTCCTTTGAGTATTTTTAAGTTAAGAATGAGGTGTTTTGAGTTGAACTCCCTCACATGTCAATGTTTTTAATTGAGATTTCATTGTAAGTGAATAATTGGCTTTCAAACTGTTTCTATTAATTTATTTGTCTTTATTTTCATGTTTTTTTGTGTCTTTGTACGTATGTAATGATGTGATGTAATTCAGCTGCCTATCTTGGCCAGGTCTCCCTTGCAAAAGAGATTTTTAATCTCAATGGGCTTCTCCTGGTTAAATAAAGGATAAATAAAAAAAATAAAAAAATGAGGGCATTGCAATAGCTTTATTTTTTTTACAATAGGATATTACAATATGATTATAATAAACAGTCCCTGTAATATTACCGATAACATACGGTACCAAGATACCATCAGCTCACTGTTGAGCAGCTGCAACATCAAGTACCTTACCATAGGATGGGGCAAACCTTACAGTTTCTAACCAAATAATGTTTGTAGAGAAAGAAATCTGACACCTCTTGTTATTGTATTAGGTTACCCGCAAGCAAAAAGCGTGTCTCTAATACACAAACTGCAAAGTGTAAACATTTTATTTTATTTCTGTAAAAACCTCTTTATCTTGATATCATTTATCTGAATAACTACAAGCTGGCTACTTCTTAGGGCTTCATGACACAGAAATATAATAGGCATAGGTTACTAAATAGAACTAAACATTTAGATTCTATTTCTCATAAGGTCTTGTCAGAGGCATCAGAGGTATTGTTTCCTGGATACCAGCACGTGCACGAATTTAAATGTATGTCAAGGCTGAGGCATAGAACAGGAAGTGTTCTCTGAACCACAGATGTTTTGATTCTGTTTCTATCTATTCTATCTCACACCCAGCAAGAGAAGGAACTGTACTATCTGTCCAGAAGACAATGGCAAACACATCTTGTCAAGGTATCAGATTTGACTTTACAGGCAGATTCCTGCCTCCTGTTTACATCTTAGTCTTCATCATCGGTCTGCTAGCTAATGGATGGGGATTGAAGTCTTTGCTGCAGAATTGGAAGAAACTAGGCATCATTAATGTGTTTGTTCTCAACCTCGGACTTGCTGATATTCTGTACCTGCTCACACTCCCCTTTTTGGTGGTGTACTACTTTATGGAGAGCAAGTGGATCTTTGGAGACGCATTCTGCAAGATAACAAGATTCTGCTTCAACCTGAATTTATATGGCAGCATTGGGTTCCTTACATGTATAAGTGTGTACAGGTACCTGGCTATTGTCCATCCAATGAGAGTGATGGGAAGAATAACGGTCACTCACTCTGTGGGGATCTCAGTCATGGTTTGGTTCTTGGTGAGCGTTCAAAGTCTTCCAGGCATGTTCTACAGCAAAACATTTGGAAACAAGCCTGGGAAATGTTATGATACTACCCATAAGACATATGTGGATGATTACCTGAAATACAGCCTTGGATGGACATTCACTGCGTTTTGTATCCCATTGCTCATCACATTGGGCTGCTATGGACATTTGATTGTCGTTCTCTGCCGCACAAATACCACTGACAAGGTACTGAAACAGAGATGCTTGAAGTTGTTGTTCATCGTGATTCTTCTCTTCTCTGTTTGTTACATCCCCTATCATGTACTGAAGAACCTCAACCTCTGGTCAAGAGTTCTGCAAAATCAGAAGATATGCCGTGAATGGTTTAATGGAGTCTACATTGCTCATCAGATAAGTCGGGGCCTTGTGTGTCTGAACAGTGCTCTCAACCCTCTGGTTTACCTCCATGGAAATGAAGATACTCCTGCTCAGCTCAGACGACGACTGCAGCAAGCTCGTAAAGCTTTCATGTGTCTCACCCCTAGTCAAGTTCCACTGGTCGAATTGTCTAATATGTGAATGAAATTGAATTATTGTATTGCATCATCTTGTTCTGGGTCAAGGTTTTTATCTATGTTATGGTCATATTGCTATTAACAGGCTCAAAAAGGCTCAGATTAAAAGAAGAAATGAATTCATTATTATTATAATTTGAAAATGTCACGGTTCACTTTCAGAAAGGTTTGCTGAGAGAACAGGACCGTGTTTTGTGATCGGGGGCTCAGTGCTATGCATGATTTCTTTGGATTGAAACAGGAAGTTCATAGTGTGAACGTGTAAAAATAAACAGTGTAAAAATGCAAACCGTATGAGCTTCACTGACTGCAACTGCACATCAAAGGGTAGCAAAGGAAGAATAACGAAAAGAATAGCGTCAGATTCATGTGTCAATATTGGTATGATTAAGCATAATGTGAAAACAACACAGATTAAGAGCTATCAGCATAGTTGTGCAAAATCCCTCCAACTACAGTGATCTTACTTACTTGATAAATCATGGTTTGAGGAAAACAGTATTGTACAACAAATGTAATGATAGTGATGACAAATCAGGAAAAGATAAGATACCATAAACAAGAGTTACACCAAATGTAACAAGACAAAGAGTCTACAGCCATCCTGGTTCATCTCTGTGAGGCTACACTTTTAGGCACAGCTGTGCTTTGAGCTAAATGCTTGCACATCTTAGTTTAGTGTTAACACAAACTGCATCTGAGGATGACAGGAATGTCACTATTGGTTTTGTCATAAACCAAAGTGAACAAATAAAAGATTTGTCCTGATGATGGCACTAGATGACAAGTTTATCAGGGTGATATCTTCCAACAAACCTGAATGTGACAGGATGGGGAGCCATATCTGAATGTTGAATCTGAAGATTTCTGATCTAATTAGGCCACAAAAAAACTGACCGATTTGTCTTATTTCACAGGTAGGAATTGTCGTCGATACTGACTATGTATTGGGTAAGAGCCACTGTTATATTTACAGCCAAAAAATCTCTAAACGGCTGGAACTACTCTTCTTCCATGCACACGGCATTGGACCGATTCCCGATACTGGCATCGGTCCATCCCATTTATTTCATTTAGAGATAAACCATAAAACGTGCAACAACTTACAATATCACTTGAAAGGAAGACTAGTCTTAAAGAAAATGTCTTGAGATGAGTTAAATACAACAAGACAGTACAGGAACATACCAAATTAATTCTGTTGTGGTACTGGTTAATAGCACCATATGATAAGTGAAATGTCAACACTACTTTTTAATGGTTAGGTTCAGTCCCACTTGTATTTCAATCAGGAGAGACTTTGATGCAGAAATGCAAAGATTTATTGTACGCATGCATGATATGAAATGTACATTCTTTGCAGATTAGACTCCATCATTATGAAATGATATTTTTAAGAGGGGTAGAAGGCCTGAAGATGATCCCCCGATGGACTCTAGACACTGATGGTGGTGTGAGGAGCCCGAAGACCGAACCGAGGAGCCGACGGCAGTGCCTGGCGGAGGAGGAACCAGGAGCCGTGCAAAATGAAGACCAGAGGAGAAAGGGGAGGAGGAGGGTTGTGCTCTTAGCCTGAAATGACAACTGAGCAGCAGAGAGAGACAGGTTCAAAACAGGGATGGCATTCTGTGATGGCTCGTGAAATTCAAGGCCGCTTCTCATTGGTTAACATGAAAGTGAACGCCTCTAACAGCTGTTCAGATTAGAAGAGAGAGAAAAGTGATTAGGTTTAGAAGTCTTCCTGCAAGAATTTACGCTAAGCTCCATTAACAAACTAGTTTTAATTTTTAATTTTAATTTTATCATTACCCGTCTTGGAAGACCACATTTAAATGTTCAGTTTAATCGTGAATCATGATAAGATTCTGAGAATAACGGAACTCCTACAGGAAGCTATTTAAAAAAATAAATTGCCCCAGTTCCTTTTGGGCACCTTACCATTTTGTCATTGCATTTCAACATTGCACCAACTCATCTTGGTAAGATGAGTAGGTGATAAGATTCTAAAATTAATGCAAATTTGACAGGAAATGACCTCTAAAGACATATTTCCTCATTCACTTTAACCATTCTCTGCACCATAGCGTACTTGCTTCAAAGTATTTGCTGCTTTTAGGAAGACAGAATGAAGAACAACTCTTTTCATTGCATCAACTTTGAGTTTACAGGCCAATTCCTGCCTCCTGTTTACATCTTAGTCTTCATCATCGGTCTAGTAGCTAATGGATGGGGATTAAAGTCTTTGCTGCACAACTGGAAGAAACTAAAGATCATCAATGTTTTTGTTCTCAATCTCGGACTTGCTGATATTCTGTACCTGCTCACACTCCCATTGTTGATGGTGTACTATGTTTTAAATAGTAAATGGATCTTTGGAGACACATTCTGCAAGATAACAAGATTCTGCTTCAACCTGAATTTATATGGCAGTATCGGGTTTCTTACTTGTATAAGTGTGTACAGGTACCTGGCTATTGTCCATCCAGTGAGAGTGATGGGAAGATTAACTCTGACTCACTCTGTGGGGATCACAGTCATGGTTTTGTTTTTAGTCAGCGTTCAAAGTCTTCCAGACATGTTCTACAGCAAAACATTTGGAAATAACACTGAGCAATGCTTCGATACCACCTCTGACATCTATGTGGATGATTACATTAAATACAGCCTTGGATGGACATTCACTGCATTTTGTATCCCATTGCTCATTACACTGGGCTGCTATGGACATGTGATTGTCGTTCTCTGCCGCACAAATACCACTGACAAGGTACTGAAACAGAGAAGCTTGAAGTTATTGTTCATCGTGATTCTTCTCTTCTCTGTTTGTTACATCCCCTATCATGTACTGAAGAACCTCAACCTCTGGTCAAGAGTTCTGCTAAAAAAGAAGATATGCCGTGAATGGTCGAATGGAGTCTACATTGCTCATCAGATAAGTCGTGGCCTTGTGTGTCTGAACAGTGTTCTCAACCCTCTGGTTTACCTCCATGGAAATGAAGATATTCCTGCTCAGCTCAGACAGCTGCTCCAGCAAGCTCGTCGGATGGTCAGCTGTCCGCCTCCAACAAACTCTGCTGGTGTGCCTATGGCACAAATCACAGATGGAAGTTATAGAACATGTTAAAACATTTTTCTGTATGTCATTATTTTCTTTCTATTGCCACATCTATATTACGTTTATATTTGTGCTATGCCAGGGGTCTCCAACGTTTTTTAGGCCAAGGACCCATTAACTGAGAGAGAAACGGAGAAGGGACCCCTACTACAAATATTGTATAAAATTCAGTATAAAAGTTGCATATTAAACTGGGCTTACAATTACATGTGGGTGGCCTAAAGCATTTAAACATACATGTTTAGTGCATAGAATACCAAGCTATTAAATAATTGTTGGCATGATTCTTTTACATATACATGAAATAAAATACATGTGGCACAGTGAATCCTTAGGATTGACTTGGGCCAGTAAGCCTATAATCAGTGTTCAATGTTTTCACAAAAAGGGTGATTTATATTTGCTAATAACATGTTAGATTAATGTTAAGACATTTTAATTTTGGAAAAAAAACTTTAAAAAACAATTCACAAAAAGTTGGTGGCCCCCTTGCAGTAATTCTAAGGACCCCCTGGGGGCCCAGGACCCCCTGTTGAAGATCTCTGTGTTATGCAGTTTAGAAGGACTTTTTTTATTATTATTATTGTTTTTGTATTCTTGTATTTTTATGTTAATTGTTTTTGTATAAACATAATCATTCTTTCATGCTCTATTAATTAAAGGAACGTTGAATTACCTTACTTACAGTTAATTATTGGGGGGATTTCAGTTTTGTGTGGTGTCCATGTGAATTAAAATGTTAACAATTGATTGTTGTATCTGTCACCAAGGTGTAGATCATTCCCTATTGATTTTATTTTTGTTCCAAATAGGATTTTCAGATTCAGTATTTATCCACATTCTTAAAATATACATTGTTTTTTGGGTATGATTGGTGACTCAGTGCTTTTTTATGCTCATGGGTAATGGGTTGTTGACAAATGTTGGTATATTTTGATGCTAATACTTTTGTAGGCTATTTTTAAAAGAATATAACATTTTGAATACAGTAGCCCTATGCATTAGTAGGCTACTTACAGTAGTACTAGTTATTAGTTTACTTAAGGCTGAGTAAAATATCTAACTTATACTAATACTAATTCAAATAAGTTCATAAAAAGCAATGTGGTTATCTCAAGGTTTAAGGTTTTACACTATAACGTTTTCTGTCATGACATTTCTTTGTATTTGTTGTCATAATCATTCAGCCCAATCCCCCGTCATTGTAAATGTAGAGGGGCGGGTTGTAGAGGTCAGAGGGCGCAGGCTGGAGCCGCCGGCTGGAGCCGCAGGCTAATCATACGTAGCCATATAAACCTCGCTAATGTCGGCAAATATTACTAAAAATGTTGCTCACTTCGGTCAGCGCAGAGTTAAAACCACCTGGTTGGTAACTTGTTGCAATATACGAAAGGTAAATACATGTGTGCATTTTTAATACTATACAAATTCGATGTGGTTTGAATAAATGTATGTTAATTAGCGCGTTAGCATGCTAGCGACGTTAGCGTAGTGTGGCAGCGGCTATGGGCAGCAGCCTGTTGTGTGTTACATGCATGTATTATAGGTGTGTTAGCCAGTGGTGGAAGAAGTACTCCGTTCTTTTACTGGTAAAAGTACCAATGCTATAGCGTAAAAATAATTTGTTACAAGTAAAAGTCCTGCATTCTTTCTTATTCACATTAACTTAGTCACTTCCATTGAAAAGCCATAGAAACATAGGGTCAAGGTTGAAAATACCGACATTTGAATTTAAGCTTTAATGATATATCATTATTTATTTATTTATTTATTTATTTGTTTTAAGTATCTAAACCTGTGAAATAAATGTAGTGAGGTAAAAAGCACAATATTTGCCTCCAAAATGTAGTACAGTAGAAGTATAGTAGCCCCTAGGATGTAATTTCCACTGGGGACAGGGGGGTCATGTCCCCCCCACTTTTCAAGAACCCCCCCCCCCTTTCAAATTGTGAAAATGTTTTACTTGGCGATCGCCCCTATAATAAACAATAAAGAAAGTAAGACATGTTTTTCCTTATACATAGTTTAGTACTATTCTTTCTTGCAAAAGTTATACTTAATTATTTCCTGGATTTTGTATCATCATAGTCCCTGAATGTATGTAGAAATGCAGGAATTTGGATTCAAATCAAACATTTTTCTGACATAGGACCCCCTGTTTTGTACTTTGTTTGAGAAGTGTGTGTGGGGGGGCCCCACACACACTTCTCAAACAAAGTACATTAAGTACATTACTTAAGTAGATGTACTCACCAGTAGTTACATTTGACATTTGGTCGTGGTGTTAGCTAAGCTAAACATAAAACTAACTCTAGCACATGAGCTTTTGGTTGACTGAAGTGACTGAGGAGAAAGTTTGTACTCCTTAGATAAAGCGGACCATAAAACTCTCCTTGGACCCTTTGAGGAGTAGAGGTCTCCCGCCTGCTGCAGCTTCGGTCTGAACTGTTGCTGCCATCCTCTCCCATTCTGCAGCTTTCCTCTGCCCATGCTTCAGACATGCCATGGATTTGTGAGTACCAGCCAATATTGAATGTGTGTTTATTTTGGTCGCTTGCTGCACTAGCAGGTGAAGCAGCCATTGTTGTCGGCCACCACACTCCCAAGCCACGACTCAGACCTGCATCCTATTATGTTATTTTGAATGACATTATGTTTTATTTGCAAGGTAAGTGTGCTTGTGTGAGAGTGTGGGACCCTTAGTTCAATATTGACATTTGGTAAATGAGGTATTGTTGAAGTTGTGTAAGTTATTGTTTCAGAATAAAATGTATAGTGCTGTCTCAGAATCAGCTTCCATTTTAAAGGTGCGTGTAGAAGAAATTGAAACATAGCCATTATTTCTCTTACACAAAAAGGATGCCTCTGTTACCGCCTTTGCTCGTTTTAAAATTCTGATGTAAAGATTTGCAAAAAATATAAGTCCATAGGCTACAAAATGTTGTATTTAGAATTTCATCCACTACATCGTACTGCAGTTGTAATACACAATAGGGCTGCACGATATTTTGTTTCAGCTTCCACATCGCAATGTGTGCATGCGCGAGGACTTTGTGATATTGACGCTTTTTTGCTTCTTGATAGAAAAGTAAACTTTCACCGTTCTCCTTTTACATGACTGTTACTGGCCGAGCCTTCCCCTTTAAGACAGGTAGCCATGTGGGCAGCGTGTGTATGTGACCTAATGTTAGTCCGACTGTGTTTGTTATGGGAAGTGAGGCTCTCTGTGTGTAGAAAAGCACCATGAGCGGCACTGCATGTACATGCTTTTCCATGAGTAGTGAAGCTACAGTAGTCTTATGTTAGTTTTATGTTCGCTGCAAAGACAAACCTAAATTACCCGATTATTGCAGCGTTATCATGACGTCTCCCGGTCATTTTTCACCGCAGAAAACCACTACCAGCCAGGCTAAAGCTAACATAGTTAGCCTAAGGAAACAAGGTGTCTATCCCAACCAGTGTTGGGTGTAACGCAACTACTTTTTCGGGTAAAAAGTAGTGTAACGCCCTACTACTGAAAATTTGGTAATGAAATGTAGTTCCTTTTTCAATTCGGTGCAACATTACTTTTCCCAGGGACAGATTTGACAGCGACACTGCCTTCTCAACTGCGCGCTCACAAGCTCCACACGGGACGTGACAGAGGCTGGTAGCACAGCCAAAGCTAACTTTTGAGAGCATTTTTAGCTTCGTGGCTTTTTGCTGGACGGCGCTCTGAGCCAGGCAGACGCAAAGCTGACAACCTCACAGATGGATGTGGTGGAGATAGCCTCATACATACACGCAACGGACCGCTATGGACTTGTGTCGGTTGCAACACCCAAGGATTTCCAGAAAACAACAATGCACGGACGGCCGCTACAAGTCGATACAGACATTACACAGTATACACTAACATTAACCGTGTAACGCCGATGACCTGCCGATGTGCATTCAACCCACACTGGACTCGTTCATAATGAATCAGCCGTCAATCTGTGAGTAGAGAATCCAGTCTGCAGTGTAGTTCAGACACTTCATTGATAAACCAGAGATTGGCTTTATGGTGAAAGATAGTAACGAGAAAAGTAAAAAGTTAACTAAGTAATGTAACGGATTACTTTTTTAAGAAGTAACGAGCAAACACTAATTTTTAAAAGTAACTTCCCCAACACTGGTCCCAACTAATGTTATGGTTCGGAGCCGCAAAGCTGGAAACGTAACACTAATCTACAACAGCAGTCTGTGTCTGATGAAACGTAATTTACACTGATTTAAGTGTTCTTGGATACACAGTTTGTTGCTAGTGTGTGACAAGCAGGCTCTGCATGCACAGCAAACCACCAATCACCATCAGTGTTGATCAATTTATCAAACAAACAGGCCCTGCTAGTCGACCACAACCTGGAATTAAGAGGAAGCAACATGCATGCGTAATTACTATCGTTCACTTTAGCCTGGATTGATAGTATTATATGATTACGATGGTGTCATGTCAGTCAACCAGTGTATTTAACCATCTAGTTTCCGTCTCCAAAATCACTTCAGAAGAGTTACACCGCTTACTTGTTTTGGTGTTTTGTAAAGCATTGAAGTTGAACAAAGAATGGTTGACATTAGAAAAGTTCCTTTTTTCATTTTTATTTTCTATGTAGATGCACTCTCTTACAAAATGACTTCAGTAGTCGAGAATGATTTATTATTTCCAAATAGAGCTATGTATGTCATCTTTTCTTTTTTCATATCGCAATATATATTGTAGGGGAAAAAAATTGCAATGTCAGTTTGTTTCCAATATCATGCAGGCCTAATACACAACCAAATTTGGAAGAGGGAGGACTTATTTCGAGCATCAGAGTAGGCCAGAGTTGTGACCAGGCCAGCTGTGTGTGAGTCCTCATATCACCCTAGTTTTCCCTAGGTTTGTGGAAGACTTAGGTGCACATATTTGACAGTTTTTTTTTAATAAAATTAAAAATGCAATCTCACCTCATATTGATCCATTTTAATTACCATATCTGTGTCTAAATTGTTGGAAAAGGTAGAGCAGAAAATAAATACATAAATAACACTCAAAAAGCTTAAAGACAAAACTTGCTAAAGAAGTCCACTGGGGACCAACAACAATCATTAGATCTGGAGAAAAGTCATTTAGTTAGTTTTGATGCTCACGTTGATTTAACATTTATTCAGCTTGGTTTCTGCGACTAAGCCTTATAATGGTATGGATTATTTATTTGTTCCTCCACTACTTATTGATGATGATACAGTTTTTCATTTCTGCAAAATATCGAAGACTGCTCACAATGCCTTTCAGTCTGTATTGCACCAAGAATGACAATGAGGTGTTCTTCAGGACCTGTGCACTAGTGAAGCTATCTGTCACACTGTGTTGAATCATTAAATCCTGCAGAGCCTTGCACCAGTAGCTGCAGCGCGTTGCCATTAGCTAGTTGTTGACTGTTATGGACTTTTCAATGTTTTGTAGGCATAATGTACTCTTCCCTCAGATTTTGCGTCTTTTGTTGGAGAAGTAACCTCTTTAAATGTGCATGTGGCTCAGATGTGTTTTAGCATATTTCTGCAAATGTTTAAAACGTTCTGCCCATTCAAAATATAACTCATCCCATCTGTGTTCTCTGAGAGTCAAAATAGGAGTAACAATTTATAAATAAAAAAGAATAAAGTCACAATATTTCAGAATAAATATCCACCTGCCCTATAGTGTGCTGTGTATTACATTTTTGCTCTGCTGATACGGTAGATCTCAGACTGTCTGCCACACACAGAGAGCCCCGTTTGAGACACTGGTCTCTGATTGATAGACAAAGTTTAGTGAAATGCCGGGTTATTTATTTATTTATTTATATATTATGTTTTCTGTTTTTTGATATTTTATAAGTATTATTTAATTTATTTTTATATTTATATTTTTTTTAATATATATTTATATATATTATATATATATATATATATATGTTATGTATATATATATATATATATATATATGTGTATATATATATATATATGTATATATGTGTATGTATGTATGTATGTATGTGTGTGTATATATATATATATATATATATATATATATATATATATATATATATATATATATATATAACAGAGCTAACCGCTAATCGTTGCCAACCAAGCCTTCAGTTCTGCGTGCCTGTATCCATTAACTGCATGTATGGACTCAAGCCCGAATAAAACCCTTCATTTTATTAAAATGGCTGTAAAAGTTTTAAACTACAACTCAGAGTTGTTTGAATGACAGAATTCAGGTCAAGGTACGGCGTAGAGTTAGCGTGCCAAGTTGATGCTTTCTCTGTGGCGTGCACTGATTTGCTCTCGCGAGTCATGTGACCAAATCGCAGCCTTTGCGATTAGAAAATCGCGTTTTAACATATCGCGATATTATTGCAAATGCAATTTATCGTTCAGCCCTAGTAGTGTCTAAGGTAACTGCTATTACTGTTGTGACTAATTTGTACAATAATACAATAGTGTTATGAATGCAAATCTAACCAAAAAGGCGGCGGGAGACGTTGCTAAAGCACTCACGACTTTGAGCAGAACAGACAGCAGTCGGCGCTCCCGCGGACAGAGAGCTCTGCGTCCAACAGCAGCAGTTTCTCGCTGCGCCGCCAGTCCCCAGAGCAGCATGGTCACCTGGAGAGTCTGGTACAGTCTAACTCTGCAAACGGAGATCCCATCAGCGCTATACAGCGGCCCATTCAGATCCAGTCAAATCAGCACCAGCCGAATGTGTATATACAGTAGTGGCTGTGGATGAGAGGAAGGCTGGCTGCTGAAAATCAGATGTTTTGGTGCTGGCTAAAACCTCTTTAAGGGGCGACAAAACTTTCTCTATGCAGTAAAAACCCAAAAAGATTGGTGTGTGTGGAAAAAGCAACTTCTTCTGTGTGTTAATTAGCAGATCGCAAACCAAGTTTAAGGCTCATACTGCCACCTTCACTACTGTATTGGAGTGTGCAGAATAATCAATGGCATTAATTAATCTGCACGGAGAAGTTATAGTGTGTGTGTGTGTGTGTGTGTGTGTGTGTGTGTGTGTGTGTGTGTGTGTGTGTGTGTGTGTGTGTGTGTGTGTGTGTGTGTGTGTGTGTGTGTGTGTGTGTGAAAATATGGCAGTATGGGGCAGTCAACCTTGATTGTGTGGCGGGCCGCCACAAATGTATCAATGTGTTGAGGTATTATTAATGAGGTTTTGTGGACAACAAAGGGGGTAAGAGACCTAAACCATCTCTCTGATAATAGCATGAAGCTAACGTTTTTTGGCAGAGTTAGCATTGCTGAACAACTAGATAAAGGCTACAGGATTGGCATTAGAAGGCACAACGACGAGGTGACAAAAAAAATTGACATTCTGTCCAGAATAATAGACTGTGAAATGTTGTGGAGCCTTTGAGTTGGCTTTACCTGGCCATGATGTGAGAGCTCAGATAACCCGCGGGTTGGTGGATTTTGTTGCCTCCCTTGATGGAGCTTTGAATGAGCACCTTGACAGCGCCACTGTATTTAAGGGAACGTTAAAAACTATACCGAATGAGCTTCTGGACTGTATGTTGTCTGTAACAAGAGAAAAAAATAATCAACCAAGTCCAGTGAAGTGAAGACATAGCTCAGTCTCCTCTACAGCAAGGAAGAGTTCAAAGCCTGCCGTGGTGCTGTGGAGCTATTCCAGCTGTTTATGGAAAATAATCTTGTCTTTTCTAAAATTGTCACTCTCATGAAAGATGTCATAACCACACCCATGACCACAGCTGGAGCTGAGAGGTGCTTCTCAACCTTGAAAAGAATAAAAACTTTTCTCAGAAAGACCATGACCCAGGAGAGGCTGAATGCACTGGCCATGCTGTCCATGGAAAAGAGACTTGTTACTGAGAAATTTGCTGGCCAGGAGGAAAGGAGAGCAAAATGTATGTTCAAGTAGTTAACCTGCTTTTAGGTAGTGGCTGGGAGGATATAGCTAGTTAAAAAGAACTCAGTCAGAGTCACTATCTTCTTATGTTTGTAACTTGAATCTTGTATCGTATTGTCTCGCTCTTCTTAAATACATAGTTGTTTAAATAAAGTAGTGCTGGTTGTTTTACCCAGTTTCAAAGTACTGTTTTGTGTTTATTTGCCTCCCACCAAAAAAAAAAGATCACCAGCCGCCACTGTCTGCAGCTGTGATCTCACCACAGGGCTTGAAAGCGGAAGTCTTTTTTTGAACAAATAGTAGTTCACATTATCTTTACACATCTTATAAGTCCGATCACCAACAGGGGAACTAATTTCTTTTCAGAAGACAGAATGAATAACTCCTTCTGTGCTGGCGTCAGCTTTGACTTTGAACACAGATTCCTGCCTCCTGTTTACATCCTAGTCTTCATCATCGGTCTGCTAGCTAATGGATGGGGATTGAAGTCTTTGCTGCAGAAATGGAAGAAACTGGGAATCGTTAATGTGTTTGTTCTCAATCTTGGACTTGCTGATATTCTGTACCTGCTCACACTCCCCTTTTTGGTGGTGTACTACTTTATGAAGAGCAAGTGGATCTTTGGAGACGCATTCTGCAAGATAACACGATTCTGCTTCAACCTGAATTTATATGGCAGCATCGGGTTCCTTACATGTATAAGTGTGTACAGGTACCTGGGTATTGTCCATCCAATGAGAGTGATGGGAAGAATAACTGTCACTCACTCTGTGGGGATCTCAGTCATGGTTTGGTTCTTGGTGAGCGTTCAAAGTCTTCCAGGCATGTTCTACAGCAAAACATTTGGAAACAAGCCTGGGAAATGTTATGATACTACCCATAAGATATATGTGGATGATTACCTGAAATACAGCCTTGGATGGACATTCACTGGGTTTTGTATCCCATTGCTCATCACACTGGGCTGCTATGGACATGTGATTGTCGTTCTCTGCCGCACAAATACCACTGACAAGGTACTGAAACAGAGATGCTTGAAGTTGTTGTTCATCGTGATTCTTCTCTTCTCTGTTTGTTACATCCCCTATCATGTACTGAAGAACCTCAACCTCTGGTCAAGAGTTCTGCAAAAACAGAAGATGTGCCGTAAATGGTCTAATGGAGTCTACATTGCTCATCAGATAAGTCGTGGCCTCGTGTGTCTGAACAGTGCTCTCAACCCTCTGGTTTACCTCCATGGAAATGAAGATATTCCTGCTCAGCTCAGACGACGACTCCGGCAAGTTCGTCGGATGTTCAGCCGGTTGTTTCGGTCAAACTCCGGCTCTGTGCCTGTGGCTCAAACTGCAGATGAAGTTCAACAAGAGTTAGGATTTTAACATGTACTGTTTTAGTAATAAAGTTATAGCTATCATAAAAACTAGTAGTGCGAATTGATTACAATGTAAATTAAATCTTCAGTCTTTTTCTTGAGTTGCTTTCTTTGCCTAAAAAAAATAGTTTTGCTGTACGTGCTGTGATCTTAGTGTTTCATGATGTGATTACCACATGTTGATAAGTCTTCCAAATAAAGGAAGTTAAGATAAACCACAGCTCTTGATGTGTCATTGTTTTCTTTCAAAACAGAAATAAGGATCACATAATGTAGGCCATTTGGGGATCGCAGCCCAGTACCATGCATGGTCTCTATTGACACACACATTTATTTATTTATATATATATATATATATATATATATATATATATATATATATATATATATATATATATATATATATATATATATATATATTATATATATATGGGAAAACTGCTGTATTGACAACAAGTCACGGTGTCTTTAGAAGCTTGTTAACTGTTAACCCAGTTTACATCATCTGTGCTATCTCTTTTACCTCTCACTTTTTCTTCTCACAGCAGCACTGTTAGTCTCCCTCCCAGCTCGCTCCTTGGTTAACAACACACTTACTGACGTCACTTAGTCAACGCATGTGTCATTCTCGCTCTAATTTACTACTCTCAGAACAAGGAACTGACTTTCATGTGAGAAATCAGAAAAGGTAGTTTCCATTAAGAAGAACCTGCCACTTCCTGAAGAACTAGGCTTATGTCCAGGATGATTATTCATTTGTTGTGGGTCCATCCTAACCTGACTCTGCCAGATGGATTGCTTCGCATTTGCTCGGCATATCCATCTGGGAACTTTCTGTTGGAGAACTTTTGGGAAGGGGCGAAAATACTGGTTAGCTGATTGGATAAACCATCTGTCTATCACCACCTATGTTGGTGATAGAGATGGCCAAGTCAACCAATCAGATCAAACTCTTGCCGAAACCAGTCTGGAGAAGAGCAAAAACATCTTTTCCTCAGAGAAAAGCCTCCAGTGCAGTTTTTTTGCGCTTCTTTCAATGAAGGAATACTTTCTAATTCGGATAAAACTTGCCCGATAGCTACGCTCATCTCATCCGTGGAAGCTGACATGTTGTTTAGACTGATCAGTTGCTTCTCGTTGTGTCACACCTAAACCAGCCTCAGAATCAATGCTGATTAGTCGGTCTTTTGGCGAACGGCTCCAAATGTTCTCTCTCTCAAGAAGCCAGACTGATCTGCGAATAGAAAACTGGAGCTCGCGAGATCAGGATGGTCTCACGAGGCTAGGTCCATCTTCTCTTTTGCACTCTTTTTAATGCACTTTTAATGCACTTTTTTATATTATGCTCACTTTCAGGTTCATAATTGTATTTAGAGGTTGTACCAAAATAGGTTTACATGGTTTAATTTTCAAAAAACACCATATTTTTGTTGTACTGCACATTGCTGCAGCTCCTTTTTTCACCCTGTGTGTTGAGCTCTCTGTCTTAGCTACCGAGTGAGGCGTCTCACTTCTTCAGGAAATGGCAGTTTATACTACTCACAAAAAGTCAGGGATATTCGGCTTTCAGGATGAACCTAAAATCCACTATAACCTTTACTGGTGAACTTAATGTGACCTTCTCTAAACTTTTGAATGTGCATGTCCAACAGTTCAATGTTTCAGTATTTTCTGCCCAACTCTCTGTTCTTTAACAAGGCAAAATTCACAAGCGGTGTTTGATCCATGAATCGACCAATACGTTTCCTGGTTCAATTAGAATTGGTATTTAAACAGTCCTCTTCATCATGCTGTTCACATTTTGACATCCTGAGACGAAGACGACACCTAACAATTGATCAACAGTACCTTGCCATTCGAGGTCTCAAACAGGATGTTCTCAGACGGAAGTGGCCACTGAGCTTAGAGTGTCACAGAGTGTCATTAGCAGGTTGCAACAGAGATGCAGAGAGACTGGAAGAGTCACAGAAAGGCATAGAAGTGGACACCCATTGGTATGGGCAGGTGTGTCTAGTCAATACAGAGCTGTCCTACACTTTCTGAATGGTACAGTAAAAAGCCCGTACTACATGAATAACATCATTAATCCAGTCATTGTGCCCCTGCATGAACAACACAGGCCTAATTTCATCTTCATGGACGACAATGCTCCAGCTCATCGAGGTCGCATCATTAGGGAACGGCTGCTGGAGGCTGGGGTACATCAAATGGAGTGGCCTGCACTTTCTCCAGACCTGAATCCCATACAAAACTTAAGTAATTGTAAAAAGGAATTGCAAAAGGAATTCTGTGGAAAAATAATTCAGTAAATGGCTCCCATAACAATTCCAATTGTGCCCCCTCTAAGACTTATAATAATATAATTAATCATCTCTTCATTATATTGCCTTTAGGGATCGACCAGTATGTTTTAATTTCTTTTTTAAGGGCAGATACCACTGATTAGTAATCCAGGAGACCGATAACATGAAAAGTCTAAATGTCTGCAAGGCCTATTGCAACATACTAATGATAATTAAGAGAAAGGGCAAGAAATGACATAACATTGTAAAACTATATCATGATACAGTTTAATCACCGTACATCAGTATGTAAAATATGCAAAAAAATCACATTTTTTTGTTGTTGCAAAAAGACAGTTCAGCAGAGAGATTAGGTTATTCTGTCTTTTACATTTATTCTTTATTTCCTTTTAATATGTTTATGCATGCACCAACCACAAGGCAAATTCCTTGTATGTGTTACTTGGCAATAAATCCTATTTAATTCTGACCTCACTCGTTTCAACAGTCTCCAGGTTGCTTCATTGTGAGGTTATCTATTCATTCTTGGACTTTGATATGGACTTCTTGGTCCTTATCAAACATCCAATGATACATCTACAGAAAACCCAAACTAATGCGATGATCAGCAAACCAAGTCCTGCAAAGACTGCCATCACATCGAGACAGTGATAGGTGTGCCATGGCAACTTATATGACTCAGTGCGCAGATGTGCTGCTCCCTTGTGCCTCATGACGAACTCGATCCAGAAAATGGCACTGTCTAGGGGTTTCATTGGTTTGTCATGATGAAGCCGTGACAGTTTGAGCATATTCTGTTTGTATGGCTTTTCTGGGTCTATAATATTCTTCAGAGTACTTGTCAGAGACTCAACATCCAAGGTTGTCACTTCAGCAATCTCAGCTACTCCCCGTGACTTCAGACGCACCATGTTGTCATACTGGTCAAAGATGAGAGGAATGCCCAGAACTGGGACACCGTGGTAGATGGCCTCGTAAATTCCATTAGTACCCCCATGCGTGACAAAAACCTTGGTTTTAGGGTGACCTAGTAAGTCATTTTGAGGCAGCCATTCAACCAGCATGGTGTTGTTTCCCAGAGTGATGGGTCTTTTCCCGATGTGTCTCCACACGACCTTCTGAGGGAGATTGGCAAATGATGAGGCGATAATTTCCGATATTTCAGGGCCGAGGTCGCTCAGCAGGGTACCCAGGGTCATGACGACCACCCCATGTTCACCGGAACTCTGCACAAAATCCTCTAAATCTGATGGAAGAGGCTTGGAGGGCTTACCCTGGAACCCTCCAATGTAGACGACATTGGGCATTGTGGGACGAGGGAACTCAAATGCAAAGTCAACTCGCATTAGCCAAAGATCAGCTCCCTGGATTAGAGACATGACGCTGACATCGGGTCCAAAGTAATGATCACACACATCCTGGTAAGGCGGATTTGAGACATAGTGGTACATGTAAACCAGCATGCTATGATGGATAATATTATGGATTCTTTGGAAAAAGTCCATCTTGTCAGAGTGGTCAGTGAACAATTCAGGGACGTAGGACAGAGGAGAAGGAGCAATGGCGAAGTGGGCCTCTCCATTGTAAAGCCAGCGCACATTGAAAACCAAGGGAAGCTGGAGATAGTGTGCCAACAGCACTCCGCCTGGAAATGCAGGGTCAGTCAGAAAAAGATCATATCTACTTTCCTTCAGCTCCTTAATTAGTGTCTTATTCTCAAAGATGCTGACGACCATTTTTGCCACAACAATCTGGTTCTCCCCCATCATGTTGAAAAGGTTGCTATAGAAGTCCAGAAACGCCCATAGTGAGCCTTTATTCCGACGGATCTCTATTGACCTCTTCAAAAAAGAGGTCATGAAGTCTTGGCTCTCTAAGTTTTGGGACTGCTCCTGGGTGATGGTGATGGAGGTGTAATGGGGTGAGAATTCGGAAACGTACCAGCTGGTGGAGGAACGTACTACAGTGATTTGATGGCCCTGAGAATGAAGCGCTTCCACCAGGATTTTCATGTTAAGCCAGTGGCTCCCATCTATAGGGTAAACCAGAACTTTTCCACCATCACAGCTGGAGGACAGAGTAGCTGAAAACAGCAGCACGAACACAAGGGCTGGATATGACCCCATCACTGTAGAAGAGAAACAGAACTTTGCTCAACAAATATTTGCATTCACATAGTGCTCAAGCTGCAGTAGAACTCTGCATATTATCATCTTAAAAAGTTTTTAACGTGTCAGCAAACGACCATTTACAGTATACACCTAGCACACATGGAGCAACATCAGCAGTCATTTGGAGTTGTTTTTGGCCACCTTACAATTGTTAATATAATATACACTCTTAAACTGCACTAAACTCATTTAGTGTGAGAGGCTGGGTTTATTTTCAATAAATCTCTAAGACAAGGGGAGTCTTGCAGATGCCAGTTCAGTTAAAGAAATAAACAAAATACATGCCTATATTTCACTCAAGGTATCATGCGGCCAGGAATAAGGTGGAAATAAGCATTATGACAAAGAGTTTTCTTGATTGTCAACAGGTCAAATTACTAGATGTAATGTAAAAGGGGCTCATAGTGATGAACCCACACAGAATTACTGAGTGGACAAAAAGAAATTAATTAATGCTGCTGTAAAACTGTTTTGTTGTTTTGGTCTCCAGCAACGTCTGAGGAAAAAATATCTTTCTAGATTTTTAACTATAGCTAGTAACTAACTTTTTCTGCAATTTGGTGCTAGGTAGGTAGCAAACAGCGGTTTTATCAGAACCTGTATACTTTATTTTTTTATTTTTTTGTTTTGATTGTTGAGTTTAACAGACACACCAGAAAAAGTATATATACTGTACACACACACAAAAAAAACAGAAAAATCCCACCCAAAACGAACAGCAGATGCTGCATTGTCTTCAAACTAAGTTCCATGAAGTATGAAAAAAAACCTAGGGGTTATTAACTGAACACCTCTGAAAGGTTTAAAACAGACGCACATAGTTCACGTTTGTCAAATGTTTGCCAAAGAGCCTATTGTCATACTTATAAACATTGAAAGGGAAGCAAGAAAAAATTATGAATTTGACAAAAACAAAATGACTGAACACGTCAGCAATAATTTAATTACAGTAATTTGTCACCTTTTATTGAAAGTCCACTAATCAATTATTTTTATATTATCAATTAATCAAAGTGAGATATAACCCAACTCTGCAGCTCTACCGGGTTCATTGGTTTGTTTCCAGCAGTGGGAAAAAGCTGTTTAAGCACACAGATTCTGAGCTATTAGAGTTGGAAAGTGCTATGGTCTCGGCCAAATCTCTTAAAGGTGTGTGCCTACTCTGTCGCTTTGGATCGGAAACCATTGAAACAGTGTGTGTCAGATAGTTTATTAAAAGAAGATTGCGCGGAAGACTTGAAACCAGTCATGACTAGTCGAAAAATGAGCACCGTGCAAATTCCCATACTGTCTATGGAGATTCCACGTTTTAGGCGTTCGACTAGTCATGACTGGTTTCCAAGATGGCTCCCGCAAGTAAACATGAACGCGACTGTCTTTATATTCTATCTTTTTAATAAACTATCTGTACACTTACAATGTTGTCAATGCTTCTGTTCACATTTAGGGACCCTCATTATGCTAACGTTAACATGTGGTGATATTTCGAGCCTTTTTAGTGGTATTAGATAACGATTTAATTTGAGTGTCCCTATGCCCCAAATACTAGCATTGTAAGCTAACCAGCGGTCCGGCAAAGCTCCAAACTCATTCGATTAGCATGAAAACATGTCCCAAAGAGCGACAGAGTAGGCACACATCAGTTAATAACCCCTAGGTTCGTTTTGCGCCAGAATTGTCCTTTAAGAGATTTGGCCTTAAACAACTTTTTCCCATTGCTGGAAACAAACCAATGAACACAAGAGCCCGGTAGAGCTGCAGAGTTGGGTTATATCTCACTTTGATTAATTGATAATATAAAAATAATTGATTAGTGGACTTTCAATAAAGGTGACAAATTACTGTAATTAAATTATTGCTGACGAAGTGTTCAGTCATTTTGTTTTTGTCAAATTCATAATTTTTTCTTGCTTCCCTTTCAATGTTTATAAGTATGACAATAGGCTCTTTGGCAAACATTTGACAAACGTGAACTATGTGTGTCTGTTTTAAACCTTTCAGGGGTGACTTCAAAAGAAAATCAATATTTTTGCTTGTGCAAATGCCTGATGAGGTTCATGTTTCATGTTTTTTTTTGCCCTGCCAATGACTCATGGCATTCTAAAATGTTTACAACTACTCTACATCTACAAATTTGTTTTGGCTTTTAATCAGTGTTTGCCGTATTTATGTTTAGTCTTCTGCCAAACAGTATGCATTGTCTTTTCTAAATCTGGACCATCTGCTACATGTTGCTCTTTGTCCAGTGTCTCAATCTGTTATTTTTCCTGGAACTGTTAAGTAATGTTTAGTACCAATTAACCAAGTCAAAGTCCTTGTAGAGATGAAACATGGAACTGTCATGCATCAGTGCCCTGTTCTATCTAAGCATGAAGTTGTGTTGCAAAGTCTTTACAGTATGCATGTTATTAAATGTAAAATATTCTAATTGTTAGACTATAAGTATTAGACTAAAGTAAAAGCCAACAGATGTAACATAACAAACATTGCAGTACCAGAATGTAATCAGTGATTCATCTGGTCTGAAAGTCTTGTCGACATGGTTTGTCAGCAAGTAGTCACCACATCTTAAACTCTAATTAAGGGCACAGCCATTGCAAAATGTAGTACACAGGATACAGGAAAACCATAGATGTACTGTAGACTGTTTGAGATTAAATGTCAAGTGAAATGGGGCATGAAAGCTTTGAAAACAAATTTCCATTTGTGGCTTTTAATCTTTCTACGCAAGTAAAGTCTTTCTTAGCAGCAGTTGTTACAGCAAAGATGCTAAGTCTGTAACGCTGTTCTGCAGGCATGCTTATGTAATGACCTTACTGTGCTGAAATGCCTCTGAACAAACTTAAGATAAAAAACCCTTGTCCATAGAAAGGTAAAAACTGAAAACCCATGCAGCCAGGGTACAAAATTAGCAACATCCACTAGCCAAATGCTGGTACAAGCAGTAGATTTGCTTCACGCACCAGCCCAAAAAAACAATGGTAGTCTATTGAGTGGCTGGTAAAATTTGAACTATCACTAGCTATTTGGCTGGTGGACAAAAAGTTAATTTTGTACCCTGCGAAGCAACACGCCGTTTGGTAGTAAAATAGCTTCTCACCTCTGCAGCCTCAGACTCTGTGACTTCTCCCTCAAACCAAGAGAATCCAGTGTTGGATGTTATCAATGAACAGTCCTGCTGAGCTGCTGGTGAGGTAAATGTATAACTATGTCCCTGACTAAACCATTTTGCTTGTTCTTGCCTTATAAATGCAAACAAATGTAACTATGTGGAGTTACTCTCTAAACACTCCTCCCCTCTCATTTTTCCCCCGTTCCAACTTTTCTGCTATTCTGCACCAAACGCCATCTGGATATGATTTTACAAATTTACGGATTGCACAATTACGCAGAAATATTAAAGGGGTGATACCAGAGATGTTCACAAGTCATTTTTTGGAAGTCCAAGTTGAGTCTCAAGTCTTTGAGCTTGAGTCAAAGGCAAGTCTCAAGTCTCTGGCCATCTGATCTGTCCTTAATACTGTATTGTTAAATCTTATGAATTCAAAGCATGTCCTGTAGCTACCATCCATACAGTACAGTATCAAAATCAGTTGTAGGACAACTTTATGGGGTCTACTGCAATCTGAAGAAACACAAATTAAGAACTCTGTTTCAATTTAATAACTGTATTTTTCAACATTTTAGTATCGGACTCAGGGCTCGACATTAAGGCTTGTCCGGGACAAGTGGATTTTTTTGTAGGGCAAGTGGAAGAGAAATTTACTTGCCCCACTGGACAAGTTAAAACTCAAAACAAAATAAAATGCCATGTTACTTCACGTTATGTGCCACTCATAACGTCTGTTACTGATTTGAAACGATAATTTTTTTTCCCCCGCAATCCCGGGCAGCGGACCCAGCGGTAGCCGGGCAACGGGCTGCAAACGTTAGACCCAGCCTGCTGTTCAGCTCATTCACGCCTTAACGTTACCTCCTCGCCACATCGTTGACAGAAAACAAGAGACCCAGTGCTAATACGGCACCGGTGCCTTAACGACCATTATCTACCGGACCGAATTGCAACGCGGATTTCGGTGCCACTGAAATGCCTGCACTTCTCTTTGATGCTCCGAAAACTGATGTTAGAGGCAACCTAAACATCACTGCATGTCATGCTAGTTAACACTACACTTGGCAGCAGGTAACGTTAGCTTACAGTTAACTAGCAGCTAGAGTAAACGCGGTTAAAATGCTGACAGCTAACGGTGTAAAAGTTTGTCTGTCTGTATTTCACTGGAGAGGAACGTATGACAGTGGGCAGCTGCTGTCGGAAAAACACAGATGTTGCGTTCACTTGTAATTTGCCTCGCCATCCTCGTGCTGCATTCAGTTTCTGTAAAATATCCTTTTCCCATCCAGTGGTCGTTTTTGTCGTTTAACAGGAACTTACTGGTGAAATAAGTTACATTTTTAATAAATCATTTAATTTTGCCTTAGCAATAAACAAGCCGTTCATTTTTTGTGCTCTTTTTGAAAAAAATAATATGCGGATTAAATATCCGGTAATAATCAACTGTAAGGTAGCTAGACCTTTTAAAGGATCCCTTCGGTAAATCAGCCTCTGCTGGGTAGAAATTAGTGAAATTGTATTTAAAAAAAAATTTAAAAATATATATAAGTTAACACCAACATTTAGTGGCAAAATCCATTGTTATGTCTACAAAACTATTTTAGATATAGTTTAAGTTTAAGTTACCACTACCTCTGGTCAAAATATTGACTTAGTATCTCAATATATTGACTTAATATCTCAAAATATTGACTAAGAATCTCAAAGCAATGAGAACATTTAAAATATTGACTTACAATCTCAATAAATTGACTCACCATCTCAAAGTATCGACTTAGTATCTCAATATATTGTCTTAGTAACTCAGAATATTGACTAGGAATCTGAAAGTAATGACAAACTTTAAAATATTGACTTAGAATCTCAATATATTAACTTCTGCACACTGGCGTGCAAAGTATTATGGAGACTGGAGAATCCTTTTTTGTTGTTGAAGGGGAAATCTATTGTTGGGACACGTTTGTTTCTACTGTTTCAACTGAATTTTATTAATGCTGATGGTGTTTGGATGCTTTCAACGGTTTGTTCGAATTCTGCATTAGCAAAACAATTTTGTTTTTATAAAATGATGAATCTTTACCCGGACAAGTGACTTTTGTGCATGGACAAGTGAAACGTAAATGTACTTGTCCAAAGGACAAGTGCCTCAAAAAGTTAATGTCAAGCCCTGGGACATCGCATAGCCTAGTCTAATCTTCTGCTACTTAAAGGAGAACTCCGGGCAATTTTTACATTAATCTTGATCACTATACATATGCGAGTACTGTCGATAGCAAAAATAAAACGAGCCGAATCGGTGCTAGCAACACGGAGCTGCTGCAGCTGATGTCCAGAGCTCCCATTTAGTTAAAACGGCAGTTATTGGGGCATAAGATAAAGAGTGCCTTTGTGCCACACAAAATGCAATTAAAATGTCTGTTTAACATAAACAGGGACCTTACATGACAACAAGATGCGTTTAGCAACTTAGCCATTGTTTAAATTCACCTACCCTGCTAGCTGCCGTCTGGGATGAGTTAGTGTGTTCAGCCAGGCTTCGGTAATAATCATCACGAAGCAGTTCCGTGTGTATTTGTAGCATATATATCCATTTTGTGTGTGATCCATCTGGCGTTGGTGAATAGGAATCTTGTCAGTGTCGATTGTTGTTTTTCTTTAGCTGTGCTAGCAGGCCTCGCCGGCATCCTTGCTTCTGCTTCCTCCCCGCCCTCCCCGCCCTCCTCGCTTACCGCGGCCAACAACAATCCAACGAGCCCGCTGGTCTGGTGGATGTCCTCCAGAAGACCGTTCATGCCTTTGCGGTGAAAAATTGTATTTTATTTCACCCTCAAAAATAGGTAATTGAGCACTGTAGTGGTTATGACCATATAAGTGACTATGTACAGTACAGTAAAATAGTGTTACAGACAGCTAGCTGTAGTCTCGCGCTGAAGTTCCTTGGGAATTCAGTTGTAGCAGGAAAAAGGTAAACAGTGTGCAGGTTGGAGCGTAGTGTGTGAAGAGCAGAGGTGTTCACAAGGGAAGAAGCTTGGAGTAACGCAACTATGGAGCTAGAGCTAGCCTTCAGTAAGCTATTACTGTACAAGAAACCGGCATCATTTGGCCCGTTTCCATGTAGTTACATAGTCACTGATATGATCATAACCACTACAGTGCTCAATTACCTTTTTTGGAGGGGGGAATAAACTTCAAATTTTTCACCGCAAAAGAATGAACTGTCCCCTCGAGGACATCCACCAGACCAGCGGGAGCCCGTGGATTGTTGTCGGCTGCGGCAGGTGAGGAAGGCGGGGAGGAAGTAGAAGGATGCCGGTTGGGCCTACTAGCCCGGCTAAGGCAACTAACACACAGTTCGCCACTGCCGAGACTCCTATTCACCAACGCCAGATGGATCGCACACAAAATGGATATATATGCTACAAATAAACACGGAACTGCTGCTTGATGATTATTACCGAAGCCTGGCTGAACACACTCCCTCAACCCAGACGGCAGCTAACAGGGTAGTTGAATTTAAACAATGGCTAAGTTGCTAAACGCATCTTGTTGTCATGTAAGGTCCCTGTTCATGTTGCACAGACATTTTAATTGCATTTTGTGTCTGTTAAGAGGCACAAAGTCACTCTTTATCTTATGCCCCCATAACTGCTGTTTTAGCTAAGTGGGAGCTCTCGGCATTAGCTGCAGCAGCTCCGTGTTGCTAGCACCGATTCGGCTCGTTTTCTTTTGCTATCGACAGTACTCACATACGTATAGCGATCAAGATTAACGTAAAAATTGCCCAGAGTTCTCCTTTTAACACATCCCTCTAGCCCTCGGACCTGGTGAAATATTAACCTAAGTCTGTCACATCATATGGATACAACTATAAAGATACAATTTGCCTGTTCCCAACATTAGCTTGTTGCCTGTGATGATATATGCTAAATTTAAAATCTCTTTCACATTAGCAAGTGACTGACGTATCTGGGTGCGTTTTTAAGATGCCTGATGAAGTTCGACGTTGATCCGGCATCATTTATCTTGCTGCCACACACCTTGCATGTAGCTCTTTGCTTACTGCCACTGTTTACAAAACTAATGACAAAAGGAACAATTCCGGGAGGACTTGGTGTCGCCATCGTCAATGGATTTTTGGAGTACACGCCATCGTCATCGTCAATGGATTTTTGGAGTACACACCATCGTCATCGTCAATGGATTTTTGGAGTACACGCACATAGGCGTAGTGCATGCGTTACGTTGCACATTATGGCAAAGGGCAGGGGACATACAGCTTATCCTACGTTTCCCCAACGTATATGTGCCAATACAAGAAAATAGAAATACATGAATACATTTTGATTTAAAAAGCAATAACTGCATGAAAACAGGTTGTTGACGACGCTCGAGTCCAAGTAAAGTCTTTTGGTCGAGTCGCAAGTCAAGTCTGAAGTCACTGTTTGTGCGACTTGAGTGCGACTCGAGTCTCAGGCTCAAGTCCCCATCTCTGGGTGCTAACAGGTCTAATGCATTTAAACCAAACTACAAGTTTTTTTTTTTTTATTCATGTTTGTCTTGAGAAAAAAAGTAAAAGATCTCATCCCACTTCTCCCATCCACACACATACACAACGGAAATTAGGGGGGTAAAAACATTTGATTTGTTTTATACTGCGGTCAGAACAATGTTTCTTTATCAAAGTGCACAGAGGTCTGGTAACTTAGTTTCTAAGTAATCAATGTATTGTCCCCATTCTTTGTCTGTGGATGAACTTTGAGTCGGAGTACATTGGCTTGCATTGATAACTTCACTTCAGCCAATGCAGGGCTCCAGACTGCGACCAAATGGTCGCATTTTGCGACCAAAATTTGAGAGTGTGAGACTGAATTTTACATCCAGTCGCATGTGTGCGACCAGTAAATTTGCCCCCTTTTTTTTACACATTAAACGTGGAAATTTTGGTACCTGAGAGCTCGTAAGTGCAAGCTTATCTGTCCTCTCCACATATGACAGAGAGCGGAGCTCTGGCGTGCGCGAGCGCGCGTTGTTCAAAACAAGTCACAGTTGGTCACAGAGGTGCCAACAAAGTGGTTGCAAGTGTGGTTACAGTTGTTCAAAACTTCACGCAGACAGCGTTTGCTGCGATATGATAACGGCGAGGCGAAAGCGCTCGCGGTGCTGTTGATGTTATACTTCCTGTGAGACAAGCAGGCACAACAGTGGTTTATCTGCCCTGGGAACTGACTGACTGACAGGCTGAGGCTGTTATGCAAGGCAGCTTGATTTCTACAGCACCTTTCAGCAACAAGGCAATTCAAAGTCCTTTACTTGAAACTGTAAAGAGCAATTAAAAACGGCCATGATGAAAATAAAAAAGAATAATATACAAATGCAAGAATAAAAGAATAAAGAATACAAGTTACAGTGAGTAAGAAATGAATAATTAATGAATTCAATCATTGTAATTATAGACTGGAGACTAGAGCTGGTATATTTTTTAAATATTTGTACTGTCATGACAGCGATGGTGCTGTCAGTTTACCTTTTTTATGTTGCATCTTCAAAAGTGCACAATAAAATATGAAACTAAATTTGAAACGGCACATTGTAATTTCTATTATCAAAGTGTTTATTAGTAATAAAGTGGAAATTAGTAGAAATTTGAATATTTGGTTAGTATGTTGATTTACGGTGTGTGCCCCTAAATTTTCTGGTTGTGCCCCTAAAACTTTCAGTTGGGGGCCACTGTGCTCCTAGTGAAAAAAGTTAGTCTGGAGCCCTGCAATGGCTAACATTTAGCACTGTTTTTTTCTTTTTTTTCCCCCTCTTGAGTGCGGTAAAACAACTCAGATGGAGGTTAATATGCTTTGTCGACACCACTTGTATCTGAGTTACATTCTACTATGTATTGAGAAGTCAGGTGCTTCACATGTAAGCATTCAGCCTATGCTTTCTTAAGCCCAATCAGATGTTTTGTGAAAACTATTAACAATGCACTTTTTGTCTCTATGCTCAGAAGACGGTCTTTTTTCCAGTTATTTATTATTAAAATGATTATTGTACAATATTATTAATCACACAAGAAGTCCCAGGGAACAAACTCAAAAAAAGGAGTAGGCTAGAACTTTGAACTACATGTTATACAAAAGTCTTGATAGTTATTATTAAGGTCAAGTGAAGGAGTGATTCATTCACCGCTAAGGTGGTTTATTGAGTTGCTTACTAAATAAAATAAGAAGTGTTATGAGTCTTATGTCCATGGCTAAAATATTTTTGAAAGGGGAACTCCACTGATCAGTCATCCACATCAAAGTCTGTTTTATAGGTGTTGGGGAACACAGTGTTTTCTCTAGCTTTGTGGAAGACTTAGGGGAGCGTATTTGACGGTGGGTTTAGGCGTCCTTCCTCAAAGTTTTTCAATTTAAAAAAATGCATTTTCCCCATACATTTATGTATCTGTGTGATTTTATCTCTGTGGATTTTTGTCTTTTTGTAGCCAGTTGCGTCTCTTTTTGTTCATTTTTGTTTTCTTTGGGGTTGTTTTAGATCTCTGTGGTCAGGTCCCTGGGTGGTAGTTTTGCGTCTCTTTTTCACATTACTGTGGACTGGTTTTATCACCATATATGTGCCTATATGTTGGAAAAGCTAGAGCACATAAATAAATAACACTCAAAAAGCTTAAGGACAAAACTTAAAGCTAAAGAAGTCCAACTACAATCATTAGATCTGAGAAAGGTCTTTCAGTTACATTCATTCGGCTTAGGTGCTTCCCAAAGCGGCTCGGGTGCTGCACCTAAACCTTATAATGGCAGGGGAAACCCTGGTGATGCATATGTGAAGAAAGTTCTAGAAAAGCCTTTTTATGGCTCCAGAGGGAGTTGCCCAAAGTCTGATAAATTGCCTCAAGTGATTTCACACTTTGAAAGTGAAGTATACTTAAACCAGACCGTTTGATGCAAACTCCTCTCCCACAATGCAATACAGAGTACAAAGAAATGGAGTTGTTCACAGCTGGGAAAATGTATATACATATAGTACATGGTCATTTGGCTTCAGAAAGAGGAGAAGAAATCTTGTAAATCTTAGGACAAACCATATTTAGTATTATGCATGCTGTCTGGTTTGAGTTCAGCTCTCACAATATTACAAAGTCGTCATTTGATTGACATCCGATGTTCTATAGTAGAATTTCCTGTTGGTATAAAATGGTACAGTCAAATCATTTTTTCTATACTGACCGCTTGAACAGCGTGGAACAAAAAGTTCTCTCTGGTCCAATTCAGTGGCTGGTTCAGATGAGTTTTATTCACTGTGCAGTGGGGACAGAAGTTCACAAGGCTCAAACTAATGAACATTTCTTTTGATTAGGTAAGGTGTGAATTCTTGCTGGAGCCAACTTGGGCTTTGAAGAAAAGGTCTCACTCGGTGATCATAGTGAATTACTTCCTTTTGACACTAGGCTAAGGGGGCTTTCACACCTGAAAGTCCAGACCAAGGTTCCTTTTTTAAAATTTATTTATTTTTTTATTTTTTTAAGTAAGTTTTTGTTTCACACTGCAGTTATGCAAGCTAACTATCTGCATAACTATATGCAAACTATCCTTGACAAAACTACGTCCTGTCGTCATCACATATGTGAGCTGCGTCTCCCGACAGTTGTAATTGATTGGTTTGTAGACACTCTTCCCCCGTCCTCTCGTATCCTCTCTCTGCTTCAGTTTTTCCAACTGACTGCTGCTCTCCCCGTCTTTTTGTTTTCTTGCGTTGTTGAGAAGCAAGACAGGGGAACTTTACTTGGGGTTTGAGTACGGGGTGTAAGAAAAAATCTTTTATTTTACAATACTGTATCGATTTTCAAAAACGCAATATAGATTTTTTTTTTTTAGTTTACGTGCAAAAATATTCATGTAAGACAGTGGTTCATGTTTATGTTGTGTTAAAACACCCTACCGCTAAATGGCTAGTGTCCTTGCCTAACAGTGCCTAGCAGTGCCTGACTTTTTGCTAGAAGCTAACAATGTAGGCCGAACTTTGGCCTACTTTTTGGCATATCAAAATTAGCTCACCTGTGAACCACAATCCCAAACTGGCAGTTTGATTTCAGTGTTTCCTTAGGATTTTTTTTAGCAGTGGCGGCAGGTCCACTATTAATTACATTATCTTAATGCAGTGTAACTACTTCAGCATGTAAATAATGCACCTAAAATACAAACGTCCTCCGACATGCACTCTTAACAATGCAGCCCTATTTCTGATACTGGGGGGAAGAAATGTTTCCGTGGGGGTCCACCACAGTCAAATCAACATAGAGGAAACACTAGATTTTCTGTGTACTACTTTGACTTTTATGCACATTGTCTTTTTTTAAATATTAGTTCTTCTAAAATTATACTTAATAAATCCCAAAATATCGCCTTACGATATCGAAATATATTGCAATATATTGAATCGTGACCCATGTATCGTGATACGTATCGTATCGCCAGATTCTTGCCAATACACAGCCCTAGGTTTGAGGAACTGCAGCATTTATCCAGAGACAAACTGAAACCTACACTGTAAATTTACTACCGCTTAACAAGTTAACTGCTCTGCTCTGATAGACAACAGCTGTTTGCTCTGAGCGCATTAAGGGCTCTATTTTAACGATCTGAAACGCAAGTATCAAACGTGAAACACAAGTAGCTTTGTGGGCGGATCTCGGGCGCTGTTGCTATTATACCGGCGGGATAAATGACTCTTGCACCCGACGCAAATCTATTATATTTTTTCTTGTAATTATGTATGGTTTGCAAAAATGGGAACTGCTGCGTCCTTGTAGATGAGGGAAGCAAAGTGTTGTGCACACGCTACATTGTGGCCAATCATGCGCCCCTAAAATAGCATCTGAATAATGCGCTACTGACTTTAGACTAGCGCCACTGACTTTAGACCAGGTTTTTCCTGGTCAGTGGCGGAATTGTTTTCTGAAACTGCAAAATAGCACTAGGGAACATGCCTCCTCTTTTCGCTGAAATGCCCCAGGAGCGCAAATGCATTCCCTAATTTACCGACGTGCGTCTGTGGAGGGAAAAGTCCACTGTGCGTCGGGTGCAAAATGAGAACGATACATGCGTCGGTGTACAAAGGCAATTGCGCTGAGTGCAAGATAGGGCCCTTAGTGTCACACTCTCTCACGTACAAAACTAAGCACTGAGCTATTCCTTAAAGGAGCTTCCATGGTCTTATAGCCTGCCAGGTCCGAAAGTCCAAACTATCCAATAAATGCTTTCACAAAAGAAACAAACCGAGGCTACCTCTTTTGGTCAGACCAAATTTCAGTTTGGCCCGGGGGGAGGTTTCACACCTGTAATTTTGGTTCGGCTCAAACAGCCAAAGGCAGACCTACTTACGTAATTAAATCAGGATACACTAACAGTTGATTAAGTCAAAAAGTTTCAGCACAGTAGAAATGTCATGTCAAGAACAGCAAGGACTTGATCAGTGAAAAAGAATATTGAGACTTTGGCGGTAATTCGTTTTCTTTTACAACAGTACACTGCGACAGAATGAATGTATAAACTGTAAAGAATAAGTATGTAGTATGGATTTCGGATATGCCATATGTCTCACACAGTCAGCTATATGCTATATTTAAAGGGGTGATAGAATGCAAAACATATTTTACCTTGTCATAGTTGAATAATGACTTTAGTTTAGTGGGTAACTAGGACATACATAGAACTAACTTGAAATCGGACACTGTTTTATATTTATAAGACATTTAGTTAGATGTTGTATATGTGGCGTGACGAAATTCAAACTGTAAATATACTCGAATTATGCCGAAAGTGAAGCTAACTAGCTGCAATCTGTACACATAGGATTTAAGGGACAGTTGCAGCTAACAAAACCCTTACAGTTCACAAATATTCATTAACTTGAAAGCGGACACCGTTGTTAGCTTTATAAAACATTTAGTTAGATGTTGTATAAGTGGCGTGACGAAATTCAAACTGTAAATATACTCGAATTATGACCAAAATGAAGCTAACTAGCCGCAATCTGTACACATAGGATTGAAGGGACAGTCGCAGCTAACGAAACCCTTACAGTTCACAAATATTCATTAACTTGAAATCGGACACCGTTGTTAGCTTTATAAGACATTTAGTTAGATGTATAAGTGGCGTGACGAAATTCAAACTGTAAATATACTCGAATTACGACCAAAAATGAAGCTAACTATCCGTGATTTGTAGCTACACATAGATAGGATTGAAGGGACAGTCGCAGCTAACGAAACACCTAAACTTCAGAAATATTCATTAACTTGAAATCGGACACCGTTGTTAGCTTTATAAGACATTTAGGTATGTTGTATAGCTAAGTGGCGTGACATGTGTGTAACATGTGGTAAGAGATTGCTGGTGTAAAAAGCTCGCTGACCGCGCTCTCACTCTCACACACGGGCCATTTAGCTAGCAGGAAGAGGGGAGTTGCAGGCCCTGGAGCTCTGTCAGGGCAGCGGCGTTTGGTAGCTAGTCCATTAGCCCAAACGGTGACTTTGCGCGGGTATGAGGTGCTGTGGGCTGCCAGCCGTGCCGTAGCTCAATTGAGCTCACAGCAGGCCGGGGTCTGTGGAGGAAGTCAGGCCGGGCGGCGAGGCAGCAACACAGGCAGCACTGGCCGCTCAACTCCGACACACAGTTTTACCAAATTTGCAATTAGCCATCCATTTCTGTAAAACGGCCCATATTTGAGCTTTATATAGTTGATTTCTCGCATAAAAAAGTCTCAGAAGTGAATTTGGTAACGAAACATTGCAGTGTCTGGAATATGAGATTCTGTCGCGTCTCTAATGTGTGTGTATTGGGGATTCGCTCAACCAATCAGCACGTGTCTCTAATGCGTGTGTATGGCGATTCGCTCAACCAATCAGCGCGCGTCTCTACGTGTGTGTACGGGGATAAGGCTCAACCAAGCAGCACGCAGCTCATCTAAATATTCATGACCATACCATATTTGGAAGAAAAGCTCTTGTTACAAATAGGGCCAAAACACAGGGATGCATAAGGGCCAATAAAATATCAACCAGGTCATTTTCAGCCCAACTAATGTTACATACCCCATTAGGAGACCATAAGGAACCGTGTGAAATACCCTGTATAATCATTCTATCACCCCTTTAAGCCACCACGATTGTTCCGTACTTTGCTATAAAGAATAAATAGTGTCATCATCATATGAGTAATCATTTCAAAGTCATATCTGAACCTTTGGGTTTTGATCTCAGATCACACCCTCCCTATTTGTTGAAGAGTGTATGTCATGCTAGTGACATGGCACAGCTGACAACAACACCCTCACTGCTGTTCATTAAACCAGACATGCACGATGAGCGATTGTGGTCTCTAAGCGTAAATGTTGTCTCCCTGTGCAACAACAGTCACTTTCTTAGCGACCTTTGCACTCATTACGACGCGCCCTCTGAGTGCAGCTTCTCCCTCACGGTGTGTGTACGTTGTGAACTCTGGCCCTGGCAAACATTAAAGGACAAGTCCAGTCTGCTGCTATCATATGTCACTAAAAAGGAGAAAAAAAAATTTTTAATGTAGCGAAAAAAAAAAGGGGGCGAGGAAAAGTTTTAGAAATTTTTTTCAGGGGGGTTTTTTTTTTTTAAAGAGCATTAGTTTACTTGGCCCCCGCCTTATAAAATATTGGGGGGCGGGGTTTTGTGTGTGGTGTTGTTTTTTTTTTTTTGCGGCCCCCCCCCCCCCACATGTGAGGCTCCGCAGATGTGACAGCGCAGGTGAGCTCACTCTCTGCAGAGAGCATGCCAAAACAATACATAAAAGTCACCTTGCAGCAGGGTTTCTACTAATATGTGAGTGTGACATATGCAGGCCATATGTTCTTAGTGAGTGCAACACACATGATAAGAGAGTAAAAATAGACTTCCTTGTTGAGTGAAGCAACTTCACAACTAGTAGGTACATATAAATAATAAGAAATAGAAAGTTAAGAATAGGAAGTTAAGAGAGTTGCAGGCTATTTGATGGACTTCATTGCTGCTTCTCTATATTCCTCTCATTTACTTTGTTTACAGGTAATAAATACTTTGCACACTTACATGCATGAGTGATAACAATGTAGAGTGACTTTATGAGACAGTAAAACAGCATTGGAACTGCAACCAGGCCCTGCAACTCTCATCAAACAAAAACAGATATTAAGATTGGATTGTGCTAGCTGATCACCAGAGAAAGATGTCACCTCTGAGGGGGCTGCTTGCTTTATCATATTTGGTGGAATTCGTTAATATAATGTTTCATTTTCCTTGAAAAACGCCTAATGCTATGACATGTTATGTTTGTGTGTGCAGTCTGTACTGTTCATGAGAGAGCGGAGGTTGCTGGAAAAGTAGTTGGTGGAAGAGCTCCAACTCCAATCCCCCGTGGCTGTTTGGGAGGACATGTTGACCTCCTGCCAGGGCAAACACCCAATAGAATAGCTTGTCATAACTTTCTCTTAATGATCAAGCTCATGCCAAATCAGGAAACACTGGTCGTTAGTGGCTATCACTGCCTTGCTAATCATCGGCCAAAAGCAACTGCCCCTTAGACTTTCAACACTGGCCAAAACCGGGTACACAATGTTCCTTTTTTAAAGTTAATCGAAGGACTGACACTAATGGCATTAGGGTTTAACATTATGTTTGAAGTGACCCTTTCTTTTGAGATCAAGCAGGATCAGTTTCATATCGTCACTGTCAGGCTTTTCTTAAGAAAATGGAAAAAAAAGGATAATTTGAAATCTTTTAATTGAGCTATTTTCTCAAAGTCTGACAAAATCACATCTCATCCCTCTTTAAATATTTGTAAAAACCCGCAGACCAAAAGCATTGATTTATGGAAAAGATCCAGGTTGTTTGTTTTTCTGGACACATCTGAGGCCTGTACTACGAAGCAGGATCAACATGCCCTGGATCTTTTTCAGTTATCCGGCTTCACCTAACCTAACAACCGCGGTCCCGCATAAGCTGTATCACGACACTGGTTATCAACTAGTTCAGTCAAGTCAGGGTTTCCCAATCCAGTGGTGCGCGCGTTCACATAAAAGAGGAGGTGTTTGCACAGCACGACCAATCGCAAACATCTACCTGAGCTGCATATTTTAAACAAGAAGAGCAAACTATAATTCTACATAAATATAAAGAACACAAACATGTTTTACAGACAAAATGCAGGAAGGAAAGCTGGCAAAAAAAGCCGACGCTGTTTTACGTAAATCACGCTTATCCTATCAATATCACTTCCAGTGGTGTAGTCTACATTATAGTAAGCTCCAGGATTTACTTAAAAATGCCCAATGACACGTAACAACATAGGCTACTTTCCATTATATTTTTGATACATTTTGAATTGTCATCCGTGCTTTTTTCTTAACATCTATAGGCTGAATAAAGGTATTTTTTTACCATAAATTGGTGCAGGCAATGAAGTCGTTGAACTTCCCTGGGGGAGGACACCCAGGCCCCCCCACTATGATATGCCCCCCTTCTCCCCCAAAGGCAGATTCTGGCCAATATACAGTAAAGTACACCCACTATAATATCCTACATTAGACTACACTGGTCACTTCCCCATCAGTCAGGCACAAGATCTGACCATAATTACACTTTTGCTTTCCATGAACTATCGTTGCTTTAGCTATTTATTTCAGTTGAAAACCTGGCAGTGGTAAGCGATCGTGAAAGACAATAACAAAAATATCAAAACATAATTCTAACCGATGTGCGTATTGGCAACACACGGCTGAAGAATCCGACAAATAGCCTATATGTTATTCACTCCTCTTAAAATCTATATCTTTCATAAAGATACCCATCAGTGAATATTAACGGGGTTGTCGGTCTCTAAATGTTTTAACTTTTATGAGTGCACCTCTCTCTCGCGCTCTCTCTCTCTCTCTCTCTCTGCACCGAGCTCTGCCTGATCTTCTAAGAACGGTGATGCCGTTATCAATCGAGTATTGATTGGTCAGTAGGCGGTGCTTTAACACCGTTTGATCTCTAATCTCCAACTTAACCTGCTCCCGACCAGGTTAGGCGTTCAGCATGAGTTACCACGGCGATTGGACCCGATAACAAGTGATCCACCTTCGTGATACAGAAAATCCTGGGTTGAACCTGAAGTTATCTCGCTAACGGCAAATCCTGCTTCGTAGTACAGGCCTCCGGTCTTCAAAAGCATTAAATTACATTCACTGTGGAAAGTAATGACATCAGTGTTTTCTCAAAAGCCCTGACTCTTTTGGTTTTTAAAATACCTTCAACTGTCATTTCCCCCCAGTCTCTTTGACTGGACTGGGAAATCAATGGAGCAAAAGTTCTGTTACTGTACTGGGAAAATATCGTCATCTAATCAGTCCGCCCTAACATTGTCATGGGGAGTTGCGCCGGCGGCAGCCGTGGCCCAAGAGATTAGGCATTAGGTTTTCAGATTGTCCGTCCGTCTGTCCGATTCTTGTGAACGTGACAACCCAGTTTGTTCGTTAGTGCTCCCGGCTGTTGCAGCAACCGTGTTCATGGTCGAGACACCCAAGGCCAAGTCTGAACGACCATCGTTGGCATTCTCGCACAAGGCCAAATGTGAGTGTGTTTAGTTTCCTGGGGAGATACGAAAGAACAGCATTGTAAGTGGGGGATAAGGGGTGTCACAGACCTCCTCCCCTGTTAAAGCAACACTATGTAACTTTTAGCTTCAGCCTGTAGGGCTAATAGTTACATAGTGTTGCTTTAAGTGATGTTTCTCTGACAGGTTCTCTCTTATATTAAATCTTGTGTTGGTTTAGGGACGTTAAATGTTTTGACAGTTTTCGGTGTTTTTTTTTTCGTGATGATTGATCGTTGTTTAGGTACATTAAACCACGTTACGCTTTTTCACGTTAGGATTTATAAAGCCCATGAGAACCGTGGAGAGTCATCCCACAGCCGCTCCGCATATTAACTGGGAACTATATTCTCAGAAAGGCGAAGCGGTGCTACTTCTGCTACTTGGACGGAGTGATATGCTTGTAGCACCTGAGAAGAGTAGCAATGCTTTGCCTTTCTGAGAATATAGTTCCCAGTTTATATACGGTTAGAAGATGGCTGTGTCTCATGTGACCTTGTTATTTGTCCATGCTGTGACTATACAAATCACAACATGTAAATAGGAACATGTTGGTGTTATTTTGTCACTTATTGGGAGCAGTAGGCTAGTTGGAACCGATTACCTTCAGGATCCGTGCTAGGCTAAGCTACCGGTGGGGCCGTCGGACAGAGTTACGACACGCACGGAGATGAGAAGGGTATGTATGGACTTATCTAACTCTGGGGAATAAGCTATAGTCCCAATAAGTCGGCGTGTTCCTTTAACACAGCCCACCTCCACTAGCTAGTCTTACCCGGCGACAGAGCAGCGGGCCTGGTAGCTGGATAGTCCGGTACACTGCTGTTCAGCAATGTTTCCACAACAACAAAAACGCGGACACTTGCAAGCAGGATTGATGGATCAGGTGGCCGGCTAGCGTTAGCTTTCCACCTAGCTCGCCTTGAACTCCTGCACACCACTGTCGAGGTCCCTTTCTCCCGGCTAGCGGCATCGGGCGACACCGAAGGCTGAGGTGATGGTCTCCGTAGAAGGCGAAGCTCATGTAGTGTGTCGAGTATTCCATCTGTAATAAAGTGTCCTGCATATTCTCCCATCTGTACACATGTGCGGTAGTTTGAATGCACATAATTGTTGTAAAAGTTTTCTGCTGAGAAGCCAGTTTAGCGAAGATTCAAGATGGCTGACGTTCGTTTTGCTTCGGAAAGCTTTTTGTAAAGACGATAGTCCAACCCCCTATGGGCGGGTTGAAAACGTGCGGAAGTAGCTCCTGCTACTGGCTGTAGTCCATTGCCTCTGGGCAAAAAATCTTCAGATGACGCATAAATCGTCATTTACGTCATCTGAAGATTTTTTCCAGACCCACAATACAGAGATCTCTCGTCTCAGGGGGACATGAGGAAGGGAAGCATGGTCATTCGAAAATACTACCGTGTTTCTACTGATACAAAGCTTAATGCTAAATCGGTGAAGTATCCCTTTTAAAGGTACAATATGAAACATTTCTGCTTTAAAATGTCTAAAAGATTTGAGTTGAGTTCTTACACTATCCCAAATGTTTCCACCAAATGTCAAACCCAGAGATATCAGTTATTTTATTTTCAGACACGGCACGTTTCCTTTAGTCACCTGTCAGTGGCGTCATATAACCTTTCACTGTGTAGTTACTCTAACTTCCATCAGAACACTGGCACCAAGATGATACGTTCATGAGTAATTGTAAATCATACAATGTCACAGAAAAAAAAATACTTGTAACCGTAATACTGCTTTTTTGCCATACAGCATCATTTTGTGATTAATAACATCCCACTTTTTATCACAGTAATACAACAGAGACTTTATTTATTTTGAAAGTTCAATATCGATACCAGCTTAACGTTACTACAATGCGCTGGTTGGCAAGTAGCTCACGTTGATGCTAATGCTTTGTGGGTAATATTATGAGGTTACAACATCGTTCAACACGCTAATAAAGTTATTTTTAGCATGACACAGTTAACAGGACTGGGCTAACCCCACGAATAACGTCACTAGTAACGTTAACATTAGCTGTATAGATAGACGATTAATCTAATGCTAATTTAGCCAGCTAGCACACCCCGGTCTGTCTGCCTCACTCTCCCGGTGCAGAGAGACTCAGTTGGGATGACAGCTGACAACAGCCCCGGGACATATAGCTAGCTAGCTAGTTACCGTTACCCCCCAGTCAGCTATCAGCCAGCTACTTTCGTTACAGCAACCCCCGGCCAGAACTTATCTCCAGTGCCTGGTGCTTAAGACGCTAACAGCAATTTAATTAAATGTCGGGAAACGTACCATATCAGACTCAGCACCGAGTCACAACAGCGGCCATCCATAGCGTTAGCTACATCTCTGTAGCGCTACCGGTGTATGTGCCGAAAATCTCCTCCCTGCCGAATTTCTCCCCCCTTCACGTTTAGCGGTCTTTACGGTTAGCTAAATTAACCCAACAAAAGGTGGGTTAAGCACCAAAACGAAAAGTTAAGATTACTGAAAAGTGAAGGGGAGATAATTCCGGGCAGCTGGGAGATGTTCTGCTGCTGCACAACAGGCATCGAACGTCCTCGCCATCGCAAAGACTTCCCCGACAATCCCCACCACACCCGTCTCTCAGCCTCGTTTAGTAGCTAGCTAGCGTTACAACACACCCCCTCCGCCCCGGTGTTGAAACCATCCAAAAGGTGACACTGATATGTGAAATATTTTGTGTTTTAGCTGCTGGCTACGGTTAGCTTGCTGGCTCACTAGCTAGCTAACTGGTCAGCTACAAATAAAAATCTAATCGAGAAAACGTAATTATGTTGGGGAAACTGCAGCTATTTTATTAGAATAACATGAATAGACATTACTAAACGTAACGTGAATAAACTTTAATGGGTAAATTCGTCCATGAACTGATGCATTCTAACCGGCAGCGAAGGTGTTTAACACTAAAAACTCCCATAATTCCACGCAACTTCCCAACGTCATCAAAAGTCCAGTTTTACCGTCCATTGTTTTGGTTGAGAGACCCCTGGCGGCAGAAAGTTACATATTGTACGTTTAAGTGTTCATGACAAGATATGGCCATGAGAAATTTGGTGATCGTTGTTTAGGTATCGTTGTTTGTCATGTTAAGTGTTTCAGAATGTCCCCGTCTCAAGTCGCCTGGGACAGCGCTGTTTTCTGTCCCCACTAAACATGGAGAAGCAGAAACTCTGTTCTTTTAAATAAAGGCAGAAGACTTTTCTGTTTGACTCTCCCTTTTATTAAATCAATGAAATAATAATTCATATACATTCATAATAATTCATTTCTTACACTGTAATTTTAAGTCTTGTATTTTGTACCGGTCTCATTCTATTTCATCTTTTTTTGCTATTCTCTAATGATTTAGTTTTAGATTCTTTTTTAATGTCCTTTTAATGTTTTATGTAAAGCCCTTTAATTGCCTTGTTGCTGAAATGTGCTATATAAAGAGCCTTGTCTTGGAGAAATGGCATGACTAACGTGTTACTTTTATTAGTGCAGTAACTTCTTAGAGTATCTTTGCTTAAACTGCCCTCTAGTGGTAAGAAAGGAGACGTCCCTCTCTACTCGCCACAGCTTGATAAACAAGCAGCTTGTGCAGCACCAACTGTGCTCTCATCTGAATTCATGAGGCTCCCACCGTTGTTAACACTTGCCTCACATGTCTCTGTTGTTCTTACTCTAACTGAGAAAGGAGCTGTGTCAGCACAACAGATGTACAGGACGGGGGGATTTGACTGCTTTTCCGCTGTCTGACATCACCACAGATTTTGGCAGCTCCCCTCCTCAGGCCTTTTTAAATCATGTAACAAACTGAGAGGCAGACGAGCAGCATGGCCTCAGCGCCCCCACACCCCCTCTCCTGCCTACCAAGTACTTCTCCTTAGCAACAGTCAGCTGACCTGCAGTAGGGAGTGTTCAGTGAAGCACACATACATGCACACGGATCACAGAGCTGTGCGCCTCAGTCGTTCACCTGCCACTCGGGCCTCATGGCTCTCCGCATTAACGTAGAGCAGAAGAAACTCACACAGACTCCTCTGCTCAAGATCTGGGTGCCATGGATGGGCTGCAACCTGAACCGCAGGAGAGGATGTAAGTGCAGCCTGACTAGGAGAAGAAGCATATAGTCTGTCTCTGTTTAACTCATTCTTGTTTCAACAGATGAAGCTGGTGTTTGCTTTAACACTGCCAGCAGTCATAGGTGTGTTTTCATGCTGCTGAATCCTGAGTCTGGCTGGGGGATGCTGGTAGTTCAGGCAGCAGAGGCGTCAGTCATGGGACGAGAGCCAGGCTGGACCAAGCCAGGTCCGTGTTGGCTCTGTTCAGTGTCTGACGTGGTCCTTTCAGCATTTTGCTGACGCAGTGTACTCCATTCATAATCGAACAGCCTGGAGGCTCTCCCTGTCCCTGTATATGCACACACAGGCCATCCGGGTACTTTTTTGGAAGTACAGCTAACTGGCAAGCAACCCTGCAGTCTGCCTTTTATAAATTACTGGCATTGTTTGAGAAAGACAAGCATGCAACAACTGGGTCATGAGTCGGTAAGAAACACACAAACGCTTTAAGTTATGTTGGGTTTGTGTGGAAATGTCTGAGCCTGGAATGCTGATGGATATCAGAGGTCATTCTAAAGCGCGGCCTCTCTTTTCTTCACTGTAGCTTCATTGTTAAATAATTGTGAGTAGAACCACAGCCTTAGATTGCAAGAATAATGGTGTTATATTAGGGAACATTGGTTGCGTAAAGCTGAGCTGATTTGTAACCATCTGCAGGGAAGAGACTGACATTTTAACAGACTTGGAGATTATGAGTGTTTTGTTGTGATTGTCGGCCATATGGCACAGTACACTGTGCTGCTCTGGAGGAGGAGGAGGAGGAGGAGGAGGAGAAGCATCTGGTCAGTCAAAGTTGTTATTCACATCTTTTAAGTGTGTATTCGACTAATTCCCTGTCCTTGTTTCAGTTTCTTGTTTTTGTGTCTATTTGATTTTGTTTGTTGTTGGTTGGACAGATTTCTTTGTCAAAACGTGCTGCCAGAGAGATGCAGATAAGCCGAGTGACTCCCTACACTAGTTTGCAGACATCTGAGCTGCCCCTTGGCGCTCTTATTCTCTCTGTTAATGAAGATTACCCTGGCAGCGACACACTCAACACGTCCTGCAGCATTTAACCATTCTGAGCACAAGGCTAATGCTCTTCTTCTGAATGACGTCATGTTATTGTGCGTTTTGTTTTCACCGCAGCCTCGGTGCCGCAGTTCTGTAACTCTCCCACGATGATTGTGATGGTGGGGTTGCCAGCCAGAGGGAAGACGTACATCTCCAAGAAGCTCACTCGCTACCTGAACTGGATCGGAGTGCCTACGAAAAGTCAGTTTTCAAAGGGAATCCCTAAATCTTGATTAGACATGGAATTGACTGTTTTAATGTTGACATTACAGTATGAGTTAATAACATAGTGAACACCATCCGTTTTTCTTGCCCTAAAAGTAGGGCTGCAACTAAAGTTTATTTTCTTTGTCGATTAATCTGTTGATTATTTTCTAAATGTCAGATAATGGATCAGTGTTTCCCAAAGCCCAAGATGGCATCCTCAAATGTCTTGTTTTGTCCACAACTCAAAGATATTCAGTTTGCTGTCACAGAGGAGTGAAGAAACTATTGTTGTACATGTTCACATTTAACAAGCTGCAATCAGAGAACATTTTACTTTTTTCTCTCATACAAAAATACTCAAACCGATTAATCATTATCCAAATGCTTGATGATTAATTTAACTGATTAATCTTTGCAGCTTTACCTAAAAGGGAATGTATATTTGTGTTAACCTCTCTGTTTCTCTAATCCAACCAGTGTTCAACGTGGGCCAGTACCGCAGGGAGGCTGTCAAGATCTATAAGAACTTTGAGTTCTTTAAACCGGACAATGAGGAGGCCATGAGGATCCGCAAGTAAGAAGGGTGATAAATGTCAAAACAGACCAGATTTAGATGATATTATTATTATTATTATTATTATTATTATTATTATTAGTTTTATTTTGTCGCACTGTCATTTTCAAGCCACATTAATCATTCCCTCTCAGGGCCTGTGCAGCAGCCGCCCTCAAAGACGTCGCTGCCTACTTCTCAAAGGAACAGGGACAAGTAGCCGTGAGTAAGAGGACACCTGAAACTGTCCCTTAATCACACACTGATTATTTGTGTGTGTGTGTGTGTGTGTGTGTGTGTGTGTGTGTGTGTGTGTGTGTGTGTGTGTGTGTGTGTGTGTGTGTGTGTGTGTGTGTGTGTGTGTGTGTGTGTGCGTGTGTGCATGTGCGTGTGCGTGCGTGCTCTCAGTTAGGTCTCACTGAGATTAAAGGGGAACCGATTTTACAAATAAAGATCAACTTACTGTTCATAGAGAGTACCACTCTCCAGCCTGTGGTCCTCATCAATCCATCATATATAACAGAAAAAGCCCTTCCAGGTAGACAACTGACAGTGGATTTAAATTACGGAGATATGTGAAATCGGCAAACCTGTTTATTTCTGTTGTCATTTAACTGTAAAGTTTAAAGGTATATAGTTGAACACGGAGGTCCAACCTATCTGTCGTATCTGCTACCCTTATTTTCTGTACTGTGTTGCTTTTCTAGTGTCTTTGATAAACCAAATCTAGTGTTAGAAACAGTAACATGTCACCGCTGGTCAGACTGACTGCTAGTTTGGGCGGTGTCATTTTCTTTAGTCTGTGGCCCAACAGGTAAATTAGTTTTCCAAGCTAACGTTAGTCAAAGTGTTGACATATGAAAGCATCAAACATGCATTTCAGAAGAAGATGAGAGTAGATCCAGTTGTTCCCCGCCCCCGTTTGCTCAGCACTGTTAAATTGTATGTACGGGGTGGAGTTTTCTGCCCAGAAGTTATTGTAAACCAACACTGTGATTGGTCTATTGTCTCCCGTGGATAACCCTGATGACGTCAGAGTGATGTCATCAGGAATTGTCCCAGTTTGGATTTCTAATTAAAGGCTACAAGTTTATTTTACAATTTTAACTGTGGGTGAAGATTTAGAAATTTACCCAGCAGGCGAGATCTAATGAAAGGCACTATCATACATTGCATTGTAGGATTCAGTATTTTTAGAGATTGGCCCATTCTGGGGACTAAAAGCCAGGATATCTAAGCCTCTGTGGCACAAATATCAACCATTCTTCTTTAATTATTATCTCTCTTAAGTCCCCTAAGCCTTAACTATACTTAATCCCTGTAGTTTCCCTTTATGGTTGAAATTAAAGTCCATTTTGGAGAGAATCATCTTTCTGCCTATTTCACGAAGACTAAAAAAGAAACCTTCAATTGAGAAAAGAAATTATAAAACTGTTGTTTTTGAAGATCTTTGTTGTGTGCTCTTTTCTCATTATTTGTTGCACAATTTAAAATAATTGTTAACAATTGTTATGAATAATGTAAATGTACTTTATTTGCCAATATTTTAAGGATATATCACTAACAGCTGAGTCCTGTCCCATCCAGGTATTTGATGCTACCAACACCACCAGGGAGAGGAGGGCAGTCATTTTGAGTTATGCAAAGGAGAGAGGCTACAAAGTGAGTACATATGTGGAAGTTGGACGTCACATTTTACAAATATGCTTATATGCCTTCTTGCAGAGAGTTAGATGATGAGACTGCTATTATACATCATATGTGTCTGTTAAATGTGAAGCTAGAGCAAGCAGGCTGTTTGGAAGTTTGGATGATAAAGAATATATACCACATTCATTTCATCAATCCAACTTATGATAACTTCTTGTATGCAGGTGTTCTTTGTGGAGTCAATCTGTGATGACCCAGAAATCATTGCCGAGAATATTAAGGTCAGTCAAGAGATTATTATTATGCAAGTGTTTCCAGAGGCGGTAGGGATGTAGTGTTCGCAATTAAATTCCCAAACTCTCTTTCCCTTACAGCAAGTAAAATTTGGGAGTCCGGATTACGTGGATCGTGACATAGATGAGGCCATGGAAGACTTTGTCCAGCGCATTGACTGTTACAGGGCCAGCTACATGCCTATAGACGATGAGAAGGACAGGTACTGACCGATAATGCTTTTCTTCCTGTGAGATTAAAAAGGGAAAGTGGGTGGTGGACAGTATAGTCTCACAAAACGGCTGTTTTTCCCACTAATTTCCGACAAATTCATGTAGTTTGTTTCCCCCCGAATGCTGGCTTTGAACAGGAAGCTCTCCTACATTAAGATCTTCGACGTGGGCAGTAGATACCTGGTGAACCAGGTGCAGGACCACATTCAAAGCAGGATAGTCTACTACCTGATGAACATCCACGTCACACCGAGATCCATCTACCTGAGCCGCCACGGAGAGAGCGAACTCAACCTGTCAGGTCGCATCGGGGGAGACTCAGGCCTCTCCCCTCGAGGACAGAAGGTGACAAGATGACACTGTACCAGTGGAGGAAGTATTGTTGGTTGCTGTTCCCTTAGTCTCGCATTGCCAGGCCTTCCTCCACAGCGCTGCGGAGGACGGTCTGGCTAGTCCACACAGCATTCTGGGATGGGAGAAAAATGTGCTCTCATTTGGCAATGGCTTGAATGTAACGGAGATATATATATATATATATATATATATATATATATATTATATATATATATATATATATATATATATATATATATATATATATATATATATATATATATATATATTGAACGTCCGTTACATTCAAGCCATTGCCAAATGAGATGATATAAAGCTAATTGAGATTATCAGCTCCAAAAAACACTCTCTTAATTTCTTAGTATGGAAATCTTTACAAAATAGTGTTGTCCGGCGACTTTTGCACGCAGCAACTCTGCGTGGAGGAGGGGTAGGGCTGGTGCGTGATCACTAAAGGCTTGTATCATGTTGATGCACCGGCAGTGTAGTTATCATTACTTAGTATTCCTCATGGGGGGGGGGGAGACAGAAACTACGCACTATAGCTTTAAAACAGTCAAAGATTAATTTACTTGTTATTATTTAATTGTTTCCAGTATGCCAATGCGTTGGCGACCTTCATCCGTGGTCAGAACATCAGAGAGCTGAAGGTGTGGACGAGCCACATGAAGAGGACCATCCAGACTGCAGAGGCTCTGGGAGTCCAGTATGAACAGTGGAAGGCCCTCAACGAGATAGACGCCGTGAGTTTATTCACCACTCTGAGCTACTTTCTTAGTAGCTTTTTATCTAGTATTGTGATGTTCATATTCCTTTTTCTCACTAAGGGTGTATGTGAGGAGCTAACCTACGAGGAGATTCAGCAGAATTTACCACAAGAGTTTGCACTAAGAGACCAGGACAAGTATCGTTATCGTTACCCCAAGGGTGAGGTAAGTGCTCCCCTGAAGATGCTGTGACTTTTTAAACTTTTACTTAACCATTGTACCAGTATCACTGCAAGTTGTTTTAGGAACCCACATGTTCACAGCGGTAAGATGCCCAGTTCAACCACAGTCTGTGTTGGCCAGTGAGCACAGGTTGGTTTAAAGTAATAGTCAACATTTTGGGGGGGAAAAACAATTACGTTTTGAAGCGGTGTGAGAATCCCGTACAGGAAACGGGAAATATTGCTGACACAAGAAAGTTTTAAAACACTATGAGGGTAAAGAGTGAAACACAAGCACTGAACTGCCTGGGAGTTTGTGAAACAGCAGCTGACTGTTTCCTGCAACAAGCACCAGCACAAAGCACAGTCCCTCCCTCCCATAGAAATAAAATGGATCCTCCTCTCTTCTCTCTTTGTCCGTAAAATGAGGTCGGAAATGTCGGGATCTATATACTATGATCTGACGGAAAACAATAATTGTAAAAAAATATTCTACTTGGGCTACATTGACGGGGGGTTAAAGAACACAACAGAAGGTCACACAAATGGGCCCTTTCAGTGACACTCCCACCAAAAGTTTACTCAAATAAAAAGGAAAAAGTACAAGAATCAAAATATACTTAAATACCAAAAGTAAAAGTTCTCATCATGCAGAATTGCCCATTGAAGAATATAATATCATTGGATTATAATTATGAATGCGCTGTGAAAGCATAAACTAATTTTATCTTGCAGCTGTTAAAGGTGGAGCTAATTTTAATTGATGTGTATAATACTGCTGAGTAACTTAATCTATAATAATACATCATGATTAGTTTGTTGATGACATGTACTAATAATCTCAGTCTGTTATCAATAATTAAAGATGTTAAATAAATGTAGTGGAGTAAAACGTGCAATGTTTGCCTCTGAAATGTAGTGGAGTGCAAGTATAAAGTGGCATAAAATAGAAATACTCAAGTAAAGTACAAGTTCCTCGCAGTTGTACTTCATACAGTCCAAATACAGGATATTATATCCAAATGAGATATAATACATTAGGTAATTAGTGAGCTTTAGGAGTGCTGGATGGTGGATTTGTTTGTTACTTTTGGAGCCAGGCTAGCTGTTTCCAGTCTTTTAAAGTGTAAATATACAAAATAAAACAATTTTGAAAGGCAGCATGTGAAAAATAAAGCAACAATAATAATAACAATAATAAACAGTGCAAATGTAAACCATGCACGCTATGTGTGTGCAAGCTGGAGAAATGTAAACTGTAGAGTACAGTTGTGAGGCAGACCATGAGTATAAACTCCTATCCGCTGTTAAGGAGTTTGATGGCAGTAGGAAAGAAAGAGTTCTTTAGTCTGGAGGTCCTGCATTTAACACTCCTGTACCTTCAGCCTGAGGGTAGAGGTGTGAACAGTCCGTGCTGGGGATGGGTGGGGTCCTTGAGGATGGCGGCGACTCTCCTGTGGACCCTGCGGTGGTAGATGCTCTACAGAGAGGGCGGTGGAGTCCTGGTGATCTTCTCTGCAGTCTTCACCACTCTCTGCAGGCGTTTGCGGTCCATAGCAGTAGTGCCGCCGTACCACACGGTGATGCAGCTGGTCAAATGCTCTCAACAATGCAGCTGTAGAATTTATGCTAAGCTAACCGTCTTCATATTTGACAGACAAGTATGCCTTTTCCCACCCAAATGTATTCTTTCAGACATATTCATTATAAGAGAATCTGAATAGAAAAAGTCTTGGGGTTGTACAGTCCTTGTCAGATGGACTGAGACGGTAAGATTGAATGAGTCTGTTTGAATAATTGATGAACTCTTCAGTCATTCTTGTAAATTTGTAAATTCTATTGTATTTATATACTGTATACTTAACAGTATTTTTTTATATTTCTTACTGTCCTTTCTGTTTTTATTCTTTATATGTTAAGTGAGTGTTGTACTTTGAGAGAAAAGATTAACCAGAGTCAAATTCCTTGTTTGTTTACGCAAACCTGGCTAATAAAGCTGATTCTGATTTTTGTCTCTTGTCCAGTCCTATGAGGACCTTGTCCATCGTCTAGAGCCGGTGATAATGGAGCTGGAGAGGCAGGAAAACGTTCTGGTTATCTGCCACCAAGCTGTGTTTCGCTGCCTGCTGGCCTACTTCCTGGACAAACCTGCAGGTACACACATCCAGGCTTGTTAATACATTGAAACACTATATGATGATGTTTCAAAACCCCAAACACTCTTAATACTGTCAACTCTTACACCCCCTCAATAGTTTGATAATTATCTGTACACATTAAAAGCAGATACTATAATAACATATTTCATATTCTATTATACATTTTCTTATTTAAAATTTTATATTATATCTATAAACTTTTGCGCTGTTTATTGTTATGCACCAAATCATCAGCAAGTTTAAATTCCTTGTATGTGTACTTGGCAATAAACTGTTCCTGATTCTGAATAATCTTATTCCCCCCCCCTGTGAAGATGAGCTGCCTTATCTCAGATGCCCCCTCCACACAGTGCTCAAACTCACACCAATAGCTTATGGTAGGTGGTACAAGCTTGAATGTGTGACATATTTGTATCTCTGTAAATCTCTCTCTGACAGTCTGACTCTATCCTCAATTTCAGGCTGTAAAGTTGAGTCGTTTTTCCTCAATATTGAAGCAGTCAACACACACCGAGAGAGGCCAGTGGTGAGTTTCCACAAGCACACGTTCGTCTTAATAGACCCTTAGCTTTGCCAACTATTCTGTGGTACATACGTCTGATGGCAGCCAGTAATGTTTAGTAATTTGTACGTATTGAGGAAATTTGTGTGGTGGTGAGGAATGAGCAAATATATAGCTGAACTGATATTTTTTTCCATATTAGGATACAGCCTTCTCAGGATTTTAAAACTACGTAGCTTTGGGAAAAAAAGAAATGTCAAAATCTTACTCTTACTAATTGAAGTTGAGTGCATAAGCAATAAGTAGCACCAATTTCCCACTTTGATGTTTGCTGCCTCACCTGGTCTGGTATGACCAGTAGCTTATGGTAGCTAGTGTACGGTAAAGGGGCTGTACTCGAACAGCTGGTAAAAAAAAATAAGTGGTCTGATATTATAAAGTGTGGACAGTGTGATATGGAAATACATTATTAACACAAGAACATGTGCAGCGGTGCAGTGAAAATATAGTGCAGATATACAGAATGAACTGCTGGAGGTGTGATATGAATACACTGTAGATCACATATATACAGTGTAGGCAGTATAATAAATGTGAACACACAATGACTGCAAAGAAAGCAAATTATTATTATTTTTTTAAGATTGATCTTATTTTTTGTTTTCCAAAGTCTTTCTGAAACTGTTTCCCCAGATTTGTTTTCCAGTTGGCTTTTCTGCATTTTTGTTTTTCTGCATTGCATTATGGGAGAATAGTGCAAACCATACTTTGCATGGTGTCTGGTTGGAGTACACTTCATTCTGTCACTTTTCCAGTGTGGACACACCAAATACTAAAATAACTGCTTAGAATAAAGATGTATGTATGGATTTGAGACATGCCAATAGTCTTTGCTGTCGTTGCAGAATGTCGACGTCAACAGAAACCCTGAGGATGCTCTGCAGACTGTTCCTGAACACATATAAATGCTGGTTTTATGAGAGAAAGGTCACAATCACGTAAAGCGGGGATGTGTTGCTACTTGTTAGCTTCACTAAATGTTAGCGATGCACTCCAGTTAAAGGTTGATTGTGTGAAAGCAGAAAGACGATGGGGCTTTGAGGCAGGAGAAGACTAAATGGTAGAAATGGGACGAGGTTATGGAAACATCACTCCAGAAGCACATGGACTTCTGCTTCACAGGACAGGACATGGCTCATACAGGAGCTTCGGTTTGCAACATGACTGTGAAATGTTGTCTTATCTGACTAAAGTTTAAAAGTTGTTTACAAATGATACAGAGAGAAAAAAGAATGCATAATATTCAGGTATCCCGCGGGGTCTTAGAAGTTTAAAAAACGTCTTGGCATTAAATTTCATCCTATGTGGTATTGAAAATGTCTTTAAAAGATCTTCGATATCGTGGAATCCCTGGATGTATTCTACATGATTTGATTGATGTTAAGTAGATGTCGTTTGATAATATAAAAAAAAAAATAAAAAAAAAACTTTAAAAAAAAATCCACTTCTCAAGTCCTGTTTGTGTTGGCTGCCTGGCAGCTTTCTTATGTTGTTAACTCTCCCGCAGAGAAGTTAAATTGAACAAAGTACCACAGCGGACCAATGTTCTGTTCCATTCAGCCAATAATGGCTCTTTGGGAAAGAGCTCTCAGGGGAAATGAAAACTCGCATTTGGGAGTAATTTAGGGAATAAAACTCAGACTAGAGCATATTTTAGGAGCACTCCTACAGAGAGGGGGAAGGGGAGGTGTTTTGGTAGCGGTGCATTTTCCCCAAATAGCCGAGCAGGGGTTAACAATCCCTCATTTCTCTCGTGCACCTCGGTGGCAGCAGTCTGTGAAATTTCCAGTATGCCAGCATACAAGCTGGGAGCTGCTTTCTTTAAAGCCAGTGGGACTCACGCAACTTTCTGACTCAACTTCATGCTTTTTAAACTTTTTTTATTTTTTTTTCCCACAACACCAGACGGATGTTTTACTTGTATCTTAACTTCTTTCATTATCACTGCGGTGGAAGTGAACTAAGCCGAGGTGAGGGAGGGGAAAGCCGGCCCCTTGCAGAAAAGAACTTGTGTAAAATGTGAGGTATGTGCACAACTGCTGAGAACCTGAGAGCACCTCATCTGAGAGCCTAAAAGCTGAATTATCGTGGACATGATGAACCTGCGGATCCAGTGCATTCTAGTGTTCCTCACTTTGTATGTGCAAGAGGGATTAACAAGGGATTATGAAGCAAACCTGGGAGCAAATGTTCTTTTACAGGTATATTTTTCTTTATTTACCTTTTTTTCAATTTTGTGTCAAAAAGTCATTGATGGCTACAATTTATGCTACTTTGTGAAACACACCCCTCTGTTAAAGCAGGCTGAATCAAGGCAGGAAGACAGTGTAACAATAATTTACACAGAACTGTATGTTGTATGTGAATAATATCTATACCCTAATCGCAAATATTTGGTAAGACTTTTGCAGAATTCATACTATTGGTAACACTGCAAAATCCTGTTAGTGACCATACCCAGAATTTAAGAGTAGTATAGGTTTCCCAAAGTGATATTTTGCAACAAATACTCACTGGGCCAGAACATAAAGTGTGGTCCTATTTAAAAAATATATATATATCTATGAATTATATGATTTATACGTTTCCCTCTAAAGGTTTTCCACTCTTAAACATATTTGTTTATGTTAGATTCCCAGCAATGACCAGGATATGTGGTAATGTATTGACACAGAAATGACTTGTGTGCAAAATGAACATTTGAGAGGAAATCGTGCAACCCTGGCCCTGGCCCTGTGTACAGTGAAAGCATTTATTTCCAGTTCCACTTCCCCTCTATTCGTGAATGGCTTAGATTCAGACTATCTCGACATAAAATCGTGACCCAACCCTCACATAGGCAGACTGTGGAGATTTCTTCTAAAGGTGGAGTTTTGAACAAACAATGGTACTAATACATTGTATTATGCATCTCATCACCACAGTGTGCCGTTGGCCTCTTATCTTTAAAGCACATTTAAAAAAACTACCCATGCACTTGAGTGACTTGCTTGTCTTGTTTCTTTTCCAGAGAGTAAGACGTCAAAGCAAACCAACAAAAGCAGTGGTAAGTTTCTCTGGTTACTGTCATTAAATGTCAAATCTAATAATAAATCAGTTAATCTGACAGTTAGTGTAAGGTTGGAGCTCCTCATAAAACAACATAGGAGACTCAATTTCATAGTTCCTGTTAAACATTTATTGTATCTACAAATGTGAGAGCGAGAGAAAAAAAAACTAAGCTCTGCTTCACATTTCTTTCTTGAATATATTAAGCTTTTCTCTAATCTTTGATTTTTGATTTGATTTCTTTGGGAATCAAATATATATAATTTCTTTTAATAAACATCTGAAAAGTTTAGAGAGGAAAAGTCAGCAACTCCGTTATCTGACACAATGAGGACAAAAAAAAACTGCTGTTTTTTTGGTGGTAAACTACTTGAAAAATAACTACAGCAGTTAAATAAATGCAGTGAAGTTAAAAAGTACAATATTTCTATTTATAAAAGTATAAAGGAATATAAAATGAAAATACTTGTCACGTGCAGGCATCTTAAAAATTGCACTTATGTACAGTACTTAAGTAAAATGAGTTCCTTTCCACCAGTGATAGCCTACAAAGTGAGTTGCAGACCAAGCTTCCATGGTGTCTTCAGTAGCTCCACTGTGGTTTCCCTTCACTTTGCTTCAGTGTTAAACTGTGAAGCAGTCCCCTGAAAACACACAGTAATACAGTCTGTACAGCACAGACCACAGCCTTCCTAAATAGCAGTGAGCAGGAGGGCCGATGGGGCTCTCTTCTTGCTGCCTGTCGCCTCGCCGGCCTCGTCCTGCAGTAATGTGGCCGGCGCTGACCAGATTGGCTCACGCCAGGAAACCGGAGGAGGACAGAGACGGCATGGGGGAAACTGCTTTGTGTTGTTTGGTTGACTCGTCGGAGCGATGCAGGGCCGACCGCGGTATGGGACAAAACAAAGAACAAGTTGTGTGTGAGGTTTATGATTTGTTTTCTCTACGCATCAGGGAAGGACGGGGGGGGGGGTTAAGTAAGCATTTATGGTTGTCTCTTATACTCTGATCTGATTGGTGCTCTCCCAGCACTATGTCAATGTACCATGAAGTTAGGATCTGTGGGGAGGACTTCAGTATTTAATACTAAGTGGCAAAACTCCATTATCAGCCAGCAGTGGAATGTGACTACATGTATTCAAATACTGTACTTAAGTACAAATTAAGTGTGCTTGTACTCTTAATTGGTTACTTACACGTTATGCAACTTTATACTTTTACTCCACTACATTTCTCTGACAGCTTTAGTTACTTTTCAGATGACAGTTTTTCATCCTCTTCCTCATCAGTGAAAACCACGTATCTCCAGATGTTTTGATGTTGTATGTTTGTGATAAACTGAAAGATGAAGTGTTCGTGTGTTGAGAAAGTTCTCCTTCTTAAGCTAAATAAATCCTCCTGGATCAGCTGGAAAAGGCATCGTCAGAAAGCTGAAAACAGGGCTGTTTTTCTGAATGTTTTAGAGATACGTGGTTCTCACAGGACGAACACATGGTGATTTTATAGAATATGATGCATGGCTGTAGATTAAACTAGCCAACCGTATATAAAAGGAGTTCAAATGAGCACAACCTGGAACATCTACAGGAGTAAAATACAACATACACATGAATGCAGCAGGAATATTAATCCAGAAACATCAGATAGAAGAGGAACACACTGCCAGGGAACACTTTACTGCCCAATCAGTACTTTGACTTTTGATACTTTAAGTACATGTGACTGATAATACTTGCATACTTTTACTTGTAGTATTAGTACGTTCACTGAAGTAAATAATTGAAATACTTCTTCCACTGCTGCTATCAGCCCTCAAAGACCACCTTCATTGCATTCAGTGGATGACAATAATGTGTCTTGTCCAGTGGTGAAAGAAGTATTAAGTTCCTTTACTTAAGTAAAAGTACTAATACCACACTGAAAATACTCTGTTACAAGTAAAAGTCCTGCATTGAAAATGTTCCTTAAGTGAAAGTATGTCAGTATCATCAGGAAAATGTACTTAAAGTTTTAAAAGTAAAAGTACTCTGCAGAAAAATTCTCCCATTTTAGAAAGTGTAAAGGATCCAAACAGTTGTGTGTTTAATGGTCTAATTATTTCAGCTACACTTGTAGGCCATTATATTGTTGGCTAGTTTATTTATAATAAAACATCAGATTTGATAAACTACTTGTGCTTTGTGTGCAAAAATCTTAATTTGTAAAGTAACTAAAGCTGTCAGATGAATGTAGTGGACTACTTTCTACCACCACCAATGTGTAGCACCCAGCTGGGTGATTCCCGGCAGCCTTATGACGCCAGAGGCTCACCACACATCAGCTCGGTAGAGAGGGAGGGGGAACATGTTTTTAGAGAAAGCCCACACAGACCCGGGTAGAACACGCACACTCCACACAGACGAGCAGGGTTGGAACCCGGTTCCGTCTTGCTGTGAGGCCACAGTGCTAACCATTGGGGCCACCGTGCTGTCTTGTAATGCCTCCTCAGCTCCAGTGCTTTCTGCTCCAGCCTCTGTAGGGATTTGTGCATGTGTTTGTGATGTCACTAGCTGAAGGTGACAGACTACCATGTGAGGTGTTCCGTGGTGTCCCGCTACGCTGTTACCAGAGTCCAGAGTTCAGTCTGGAACCAGCTGCCCATCACCAAGGAGGCGGCCTTCGAGGTGGACCTGCCCTCCTCTGCTTTCATCTCCAACTTCACCATGTAAGTCTTTCACTTCTCACAGTAGACAGCGCTTCTACATCACTACTTCCTGTATTTGTTTATAAGTGTGTTATTTGAATGCTACACTACTACGTTTTGATTTAACCCTTGTGTTGTCCTCGGGTCAAATTTGCCCCTTTTTTTTCAAAGTTTTTTTATATCAGAAATATGTTTCTTTCAAACAAAATGCCCAAAAATAACATGGATGCATTGATGTACGTTGTTTGGAACCCATACAACGATCTTCGCAGGTAAATTAATGATTCTTTGGTTGAATTGTGTGTGTTTTATTCAGTTTTATAGCATTTGAGCATTAGTATATCCTCACTAACCTTTGACAAATACCAGTCTGTGATTTTCCACTCAACATACTCTGATCTTAACTATTAGTAAAAATAATTCATAATTTCAGCTTTTTTCTAACTCAAAAATTAGGTATAATGTCATATAAATTAGGTTTATTGACCATGAATAAAAAAGCTTTGAAAAAAGTGACATAAACATTTAAAAAAGTGTCAAAAGCATTAAAAAAAACGTCGGAAAAAGCGCCAAAAAAGTTCATTTTCAATTTTGACTGTTCCACCTCGCGGTCACTCCAAGCTGATAAATCCCTGATCTTACTTTTCACCGTTGGTGTTCTTTCTCCAAAGTATGTTCTGTGTTTTCAACTTAAAAATCCATGATTTTCAATCGCAGAGTAATATTCGACAATCTGCTTCCTGTTTACACCAGCACGCACATGCCCAGTGTATGCGAATGGTCATGTGATACGTGTTGTCAGACGTGTTAATATGGACGGAGATTAGTTCTGCTACTGGAGCTAAAACTCTCGTGTGGAAGGAGATCATTTGTGTTTTAAAACGCTGCATCAAAATGAAAACCTAGTGGTGTAGATATAGCCTGAGTGTATGTCCTTTCATTTCCTGTACTTCTAATCTCTAACATCGCCTTGAAAGCCAGGAAATGCAAACAATTACCGTTACATTTACTGTGTTTTGCATGATAATTCCTCACAACAAATGGGGACTTAATCCAAACCCACTGAGTCAAAAGTATTAAAGTGTACACGGAAAATAACAAGGTCCCTGCTATATGGGGAAAAAAATTGCAATAAATAAAAGTAATGTTCTCGTTAATGGGCAGAATCCAGAAATAAAACTTCAGAGGAATTATGTAAGGGACTAGAATTCCGGTCCGGAGGAGAGATGCATAATTTGATTACCGAGAGGGTTTGCTGACCGCTCTTCTTCAAAAAAGGCTAAATATAAACAAAACAAACAAGTCAACATTGCAGGCCAAACCCCAAACCTGGAGCTGGGTTTGGGAGCGGAAGCAGGTCAGGAGGAGGGGGAACCTCGGGGCACATGAATACCAGGCTTTGTAAATGGAAGTCAGAAAGTTAATAGAGAAAATGACAGGAGTTTGCCCAGTTCCCCTTTTTCTCCCCCGCACAGTTTACTGAGGCAGCCTGCCAGTTTAGATACACTACACACACACACACACATACATATACACACACATACACACACACACGCCTAAATGTACAGTATGTATGCGTGACTACATGGAGGTGGACGTAGACTTTTTTTTTTTAAGTATGTGTGAGTCTGGAGCTTGTACAGTTTTTTTTTTTTTTTTTTTTTTTTTTAACAACCATAATCTTTCACAGACACGCACACTTGCACACATTTTCACACTCAGAACCTATACAGCCGTCTGCACATCACCAAATACCCCAGAGGAGAAAAAAAAAAATAAAAACTGTGGCAAATGTGTTACGTTAGTTCTTTGGCATTTCTGTGTCTGAAACTAAGAACTCTGTGTTCTATGTGTAAGTAACTGATGTACAGCCGTTCCTTTACCCCCTCGGCCTGCCGGCAACCGCACATATAAATACAAGCGGCTCTATTTTCCACTCTTGCCATTCTGCTCTGTTTCTCAAACAAGACCCGCTTCAAGCCCGTGGGTTTATTTTAGTAAGCCCTTGATGTTTTTTTCTCTTTGGATATATTTGTTCAAAGGGCTTGACCTTAATTTAGCACCTTGTCACGTGCCACCAGCGGTCACCGAAGTCTAGGAAGTGCACTGTGTGAATTGGATCCCACTTTGGAGCGGTGGTTTTGGTTGGGATTTTGCCGGGTGTAGCACGCGGCGTCATCGGCCTGCTAGATCTCTCTTCATTAACGCTGTTTTCAGAGGGAAATTACTCTTTTCCACTCCTCGCCCTGTTTATGACCCCCACCCCCTTTTCCCCATGGTAGAAACTCCATTTGCAAACAAGCATGATGCGTGTTTGTGAAGCAGCTTTGTGATCACTCTGGAAATACATGGAGCAAAATAAAATCAATCAATGCAGTCCAGGGCGTGTTTGTGAGTGAAATATAATCTGGCCACTGTGAGTCACACAGAGAGCTATTTCTTCTGCCTCTTTCCTCCATCCCATCAGCACCTCCAACGGCAAGGTGTATGTGGCCCAGGTGAAGGAAAGAGCTGCTGCCAGGAAGATTTACGATGCCGCCAAGAAGCAAGGAAAAACAGCCGGACTTGTTGCCACCAAGTCAGTCCCAAATTTGTTCTTATTTCTTAAGCTTCCACAAAATAACATTTTGGAATGTGAATTAGAGCTGGGAAATATACAGTATTGATATTATATCGATATATGAGGCTAGATACCATCTGAAATTTTGGATATCGCAATATGACGAGTTGAAGTATGAAGTGTTGTCTTTTTCTGGTTTTAAAGGATGCGTTACAGTAAAGTGATAGAATTTTCTGAACTTACCAGACTGTTTTAGCTGTTCTATTATTTTACCCACTCATCGTCATTTTTTATATATATATATATATATATAATGACGATGATGAAGATTATTTTCCAAAAATCTCATTGTGTAAATATTTTGTGAAAGCACCAATTGTCATTGATTGTATTGATATTGATGGCCAAAATTATATTATATACTTGATTTTCTCCACATCGCCCAGCTCTAATGTGAACCTGTTCTTACACACTTTTTATAAGAGGAGACTGACATCCAATCCAGTATTGTGAGTTTCCCTTCCCTTTTTACTGTGCGGTGTTCCAGAGAGAGGGAGATTGACAAGTTCCGCGTGGCGGTGAGCGTGCCATCAGGAGCTCGGATGTCCTTCGCCCTGAGCTACGAGGAGCTGCTGCCTCGGCGGCTCGGCCGCTACGAGCTCAGTCTGGGTCTGAGGCCGGGACAGCCCGTGCAGAACCTCACCTTAGACGTCAGTATAATGGAGCAGACGGGCATCAGTTTCATCAAAGCCTTTCCTCTTAAGACGAGCCGACTGCTCTCCAACACTGCTCAAGGTAAAATCTGAGTTATTACAAGTCGATATACTTTTGAGATGGTTCATTAGGATGATCAACTTTCATAGAAGAAATCTTAAAATACTTATACACTGTTGTAAAGTACAGTTACACCGACCATCAGGTACCACTCTCACATTTGTACGGTAAATATTAGGGGGATACATCGGGGATACATCGATCTGCATCGATATACCGATTTAATCCTCAACGATCCAATATTATCAATACAAAGTGAAAATATCGATACATACAGTGTAAGAGCCAATTAGTGCCCTTGGTATCAATAGGAACCAATCTTTGGTTCCTGGGATGCAACCCAGAAGCACATACCGTTTTTGACCACACACACACACCAACACAATGCTGTGTGGACTCCCCAGACTCTCCACCGCAGTGCCGCAGTGGGGCTCAAGAACCGAATTTCCTTACCTTTCGAAAGCACCAGACTAGTCTTTATGCTAAGCTGAGCTAACTGGCTGTAGCTTCATATTTACCGTCCAGACTTGCGAGTGGCATCTATCCTCTCATCTAACTCTCGGTGAGAAAGCAAATAAGAGTATTTCCCAAAAAGTAAATGTTATAGATGATTACTTTAACCATTTCAGACTATTGCTACATGGGTTTAACCCTGTCCTATGTTCCTACAGGTGATGCAGAGCCTCCTGCCTCCACTCATGTGGAGCAGAGCGCTTGCTGTGCTCGGGTTCGCTACAGTCCTACTCTACAGCAGCAGAACAGCATCTCCTCTAAAGGTCTAAACGCAGACTTCATCATCCAGTATGATGTGGATCTTAAAGACCTCATGGGTGAAGTCCAGGTCAGCAGCATTGGATTTTTACTTCTGGCCTGTCAAATACACATGAGTGTGATTGTTTGTCACAATACAAAAATACTAAAGTTTGTCTTTTTTTTTCTCTCAGGTGTATGACGGCTACTTTGTGCATTACTTTGCACCCAGAGGGCTTCCTGTGGTTCCTAAGGATGTTATATTTGTCATTGATGTCAGTGGCTCAATGATAGGCACTAAGATAAAACAGGTAAAGTGGACATGGGGACATGGAGCCAGAGGTTGTAAACATTCGGGGCGCAGCCCAAACCTAGGGGGCGGGGTCCGGTGGCATGCTCCATTTACGACAGCAGCTATAGGCACTATTTTTCAAGCCATTTGATAATATGCCAACAAATCCGTACGTCATATGGGAAAAACATGATAGTTGCCAAGGCAAAGAATCATCCTGTAGAGCCTTCATCCTGTACTGTATCTTATTGTTTTTCAACTGTCTTCATCATTATGAAACAAATGTTGAGTACTCCTTTTCACACCTGACACCTTAATGGACAATTCCGGCGCAAAATGACCCTAGGGTCACACGTGTACCGAGTCGACTGTTCTCTGGGATATGTTTTCATGTTAATCGAATGTGACCAGTTTTATCGCAAACCGCTAATTAGCTTATAACGCTAGTCGTCGGGGCACGGGTAAAGTAAAAAGAAATTGCTATTTCTATACCACTAACAAGGCTCAAAATAGCACCACACTTCCACGGTAGCATAATGAGGGTCCCAACATGTAAACCGAAGCATTGCGAACAACGACGAACGCTGTGTAACAAGTAACCAGTAACAGCTCAAGCATGCCGTTCGACTGGTCATGACTGTTTTCCCAAGATGGCGCCTGCCTGTATACGTGAACGGTACTGTCTTTATAAACTATCTTTTTAATAAACTGTCTGTACACTTACAAAGTTCTCAATGCTTGTGTTTACATGTAGGGACCCTCATTATGCTACCGTGGAAGTGTGGTGCTATTTTGAGCCTTGTTAGTGGTATAGAAATAGTGAAAAAGCTAATTAGCAGTTTGCGCTAAAACTGGTCACATTCGATTAGCATGAAAACCAGTGAACGGTCGACTCAATCCCAGAAGTGAAACGTCAAGGATATAGACCACTAATCTTGAAACCTCTTTTTAGTAGAGTTCACAGAATGAATGGTGATATTTCCCCAGTAATAGAACTTTTGCTCCAAAGATTTGAGGGGAAATGACACAAAGTTTAAGTTATTTTAAAACCCTAAAAGATTCGGGGCTTTTTAAGAAAACATTAAGGGCTGGAGCCCCAGAAGCCACCCCCTCGCTCCGCCCCTGTTCATGGACTCCCTGTGGCTACAGCTGCATGAGAAAACCTGCTAAAATATAATATAATAACAATATTCAAGATTCAAAATCCTTTATCAATCCCACAATTGGGAAATTCACACTGTTGCAGCAGCAAGGGATAGGGGGGGAAAAGTGCAAGACACTCTAAAGATACACAAACAATAAATAAAAATAAGTGGATATGACACATGTCTTTGGTGTTGGAGACCTGGGTTCGATTCCCACTGCGATGCGTCAACCAATGTGTCCCTGAGCAAGACACTTAACCCCTAGTTGCTCCAGAGGCGTGCGACCTCTGATATATAGCAATTGTAAGTCGCTTTGGATAAAAGTGTTAGCTAAATGACATGTAATGAATAAATAGTAAAATATATTTACAGTATCACATTATTACTGCACGGTTTATCTATTTTTATTCTGCAAAAAGGTCATATTTTGGTCAGTAATTCTAAACATTTCTGTCAGTAGACCAAGCAGGCCATGGGCACCATTCTCGGGGACCTGAGAGAGGGAGACCACTTCAATATCATCACCTTCTCAGACAAAGTTCACACCTGGAAGAAAGGACGAACAGTCCGGGCGACTCGGCAGAATGTACAAGACGCCAAAGACTTTGTGAAGAGGATTATTGCAGAAGGATGTGAGTTGAAATCTGATATTGTTTGATAGGGATACATTTAACTCCTGCTTTGTTACGATTTTAAGTTTGCAATACTTTTTTCTCACAGTTCTTTTACGGAATAAGCTGTGACTGAAAAAAATTCCTTTAGTAATATAAATTGTGAGAAAACTACATATGTGTCTTCTTATCAAAAGTGCAACTGAGATTGTGTGTTATGTTAAATAGCAAAGGAAAATCCCATATCAAAATAACTAAATAAATAAATCTCTAAAATATGAACACATAGTGACGTCTGAAGTCCAACATGAAATCCTAAGCTGTTTAAAAATTTCATCGCGATTCATTTAAAAAAATCTCAACCGGTTGTTACCTTAACACATTTATATGGATTTTTAACCGACTCACCATGCATGTTACATCCCTAGTGTTGGAGCTGTGGCATTGTAGCCAAAAAATTATAATTTTCTTCTTTTTAATACTTTATTTTCAATTTTTCTCATAACAGTCACACAATAAACTAGATGATACAGCAATATAAAAAAAGCAAACAGGCAGAAAAAAGAAAACTAAAAACAAACTACACACACACAAACACAGGTGGAGTATCAGAGTGCAAGATCAAAGCATGCTCAGATTAAGGGCGTAGTAACACACAAATCAGACATTAAGGTCTCATCAAGCAATATCAAAAATGGTTTCCACAACTTCAAGAAGTATTTTTGTGAATACCTTTTTGTTAAAAAGAAACTGTTTCATCTTTGCCATAGAAAGCATTTCATTGGGCCACGTCCTGAAATTAGTGACTTCCAATTAAGTATTATTTATTTTTTAGCTCCAACCTTGCCTGCTCCAATAATTGCCTTATGATGGGGAGGAAGGGCCTCCGTACTTTCAGAGCAACCAAGAATGGCCAGATTACAATCGGGCTGAATATTTGTCTGGCATTGTTTTGAAAGACTGAATTTGTCAATCCAGAAATTACTTAAAGTGATGGTTCGGTATTTAAAGCTTTTTTACCTGAGTTCTAACATTGGGCTAGTTAGCGTAGTAGTTTAGCCGCTGAATAGCTGATACAGACTAATCTGTTGTATCTCTTAAATGACCTCACTAATATCGCCGAAATGATACCAAAGGTCTACACTAGTATATATGTATGTTGCTTAAAACGATGGATTGGAAAGTTTGTAGTACACCAGAAGTTTATGTAAATAACACTTGCCTGCTGGCTTCTGCTCTTGCGTTGTTGTTGTTGCGGCAGTGAGACGAGTGCTTAGGGACGTCTACAAATTACAACACCGAAAGAGATGCAACAAAAATATTTTTAATTTAACTTATTTTTTAAAGTAAGTGCTGTAATATAACTAGCAGGAGACAAGTAATAATTGAGGTAAGTTTGGAGACATTACCTTTATTTAATCATTAAATTAATACATATTTTTGTTGTATCTCTTTTCGGTGTAGTAATTTGTAGACAGCCCTAAGCACTCGTCTAACTGCAGGTAGCAGCAGCAACAGAGAGCAGAAGCCAGCAGGCAAGTGTTCATAAACTTCTGGTGTACTTACAAACTTTCCAATCCATCGTTTTATGAGAGCATAACCTATTTGTACTAGTGTAGACCTTTGGTATCATTTCGGGCATTATTAGTGGGGTCATTTACGAGATACAAACGTGGGTCCATTAGCCCCTGCGCTAAGTTATTCAGCGCCTAACACTACGCTATGCTAACTCGCCCAATGTTAGACCCAGGTGAAAAAAGCTTCTGGGGGGGTGTTTGGCTCGAGGTCATGGTGCAAAGGACCCTAGGGTGAATTACTCCGAACCATCACTTTAATACTGGACAGTGCCAGAGTAAGTGTGACTGATCCCTCTGAGATTACCACATCTGTCACACAGGGGGGAGGGGGAACTGATTCAAAATTCTTTTTAAATTTGGTTTTGGAGTAATGCAGTCTGTGTAAGACTTTAAATTGAATTAATCTGTATCTAGAGCTAATGGAGCAGCTCTGTATACCAGACAAACCTTCCTCCAATAGTTCATCTAAATTAACTACCTTATGTTTGGTTTGTCCTCTTCCTTTAACACTGATTGTCCCACTCTTCTGTATCAGGGACAAATATCAATGCAGCTCTGCTTTCAGCTGCCCAGCTGGTCAACCCTCCATCCTCTGCCTCTTCCAGCCACCTCTCATCCCGCCGCGTCCCTCTGGTCATTTTCCTTACGGATGGGGAGGCAACCATCGGAGTGACGGCTGGCGACACCATCCTTAACAACGCCAAGAAAGCTTTGGGCTCCTCCTCTCTGTTTGGCCTGGCCTTTGGAGACGACGCCGACTTCCTCCTCCTCAAACGCCTTGCTCTGGATAACCGCGGCGTGGCTCGGATGGTGTACGAGGATGCAGACGCAGACTTGCAGCTGAAGGGCTTCTACGACGAAGTGGCCAGCCCTTTGCTGTCAGACATCCAGCTGTTGTACCTGGATGACCAGGCGTTTGACATCACCCGCTCCATGTTCCCCAACTACTTCCAAGGCTCAGAGTTGGTGGTGGCTGGGAGAGTCAAACCAGGGGTCAAGGATTTTAAGGTGTCGATGTCCGCCACTGACTCAAAGCAACATGTCAAGTTGGAGAACGATGTGTTGATTTCCAATGCAAAGGGGAACGGGAGTGAAGATTTACTCAACTGCTCAGGAGACATGGAAGGAATCTCCAGCTTTGTGCACCGTCTCTGGGCGTATTCCACTATCAAGGAGCTGCTCCTGGCCAAACTGAACGCTACTGACCCTGCAACTCAAAGGCTACTGGCGGACAAGGCCACCAACCTATCCCTCAAGTATAACTTTGTAACACCAGTCACTTCTTTAGTCGTAGTCAAGCCGGATGTAGATGAAGCAGCTCAAACTCCAACCACCGCAAAACCCACCACGGCAGCAACTACAACCACGACAGCAGTGACTACTGCCGTCACCAAAATATCTGCTGCCGGTGCTGCAAAGAAGCCCAGCGCACCTTCTAACGCCAGGCCTAACAAAAGAAAACCAGACCCTCCTCAGCCACCGCCAAAGCAGAATAAAAAAATCTCATCCCCAACTTCATCACCGTCCAAGAAAACCACGACAACTTCAAGTCCCAGCTCTGTAAAAACTGCCCCAGCTCCATTCTCTGGTAAAAAGCCCACTCCTTCTCAAAATGAATCCAAAACTGCTTCTATTCCTCCTCCCCCCCCTCCTCCTCCGTCTCCTGCGGGTAAGATACCAACCTCTGTGCTTAATGCTCTAAAAACAGCGCCACCCCCTGCACCTGGAAAAGTCTCCACCCCCCAGCCCAAAGCCTTGAAAACAACCACTTCCTCAACAACCACCACAATGCTAACATTCACCACGAGCACCGCACCTCCACTCAGTTCAGTCACAACTGCCCCTGCGACCCTGCCAGGGAGACCCCTTACCCAACAGCCCAGTACGGCGAGGCCAGCCCTGCCTCCTGTCAAAGTGACTGTGCCCTCCACAGAGGCAGAAAACAGCAGCAAATCTGCTCCAGATGTGCCTGAAATCACCACCTCCCTACCCGAGCTGTTGCCTCCGCTCACCTCTCCCACCCCGGCACCGGCACCGGCTCCGGATGTGGAAGACAACAACACTGACCTGAGCATCGCCACCTTCGTGTCGGCCACCTTTGCTCCCATGCCTGGTGTCACAGACGGGCCGCGGCTGTGGGAAGCAGCAGGGCTTCTGGGTAGGTTACACCTAGTTTCACATCGCCAGACCTATCTCCACAGTTCTGTGGAGTAGGGTCTGGCTACACCACACATACATTCTGGGATAGGAGAAGAAAACGCTCTGGGTTATTTGCATTTCTTTAAACCAATCACCATCGTCTTGGGCGGCGCTAAGCTCCGGATGTCTCGGGAAGGAACTTGTTTAGGTGGAACATTTGCTCCCCACAAAAGAAACCGCTACACACAATATTAAATGAAGTTAACTGTTCACACAATACAGTAACATGAGCTATTTGAATTAGCTGATACATGGTTAAACCTCATTGTCTCTTACCAGTGTATCTCTGTGTGTAATTCATCCACAGCAATCCCACCAATCGGTCCCAAAACGTCCCAGTTAGAGAGGAAATGCCGTAAACCTATTCTTTGTAAATCTTTACAACCATTCCCCGAAAGAACCAAGCAGGCCTGCCTTGTTGCGCCATCCAAAAATCTTCAAAACTTACCATTTTCAGCATGTAGCTTGCTAGCTCGAAGTTTGTTGTTTTCCCCAAGTGAACAAAGTTTGACTTTCCGGATGTCAGGCAACTATCTTGGAATTGTACCTTCGTTGATCCAGACTAGGTTACACCCAGTCGAGTCTAACATCAATCAAGTTACAAGCTGAATATTCAGGGTGCAGACTTTTGTATATTTATTCCTAACTGAATGTTCTTCATCTCTCCACCAGATGTCTCCACTTTCATTCAGAGGAAAGGTGAAGCTGAATTTTATTTTTATTGTTATTTTGCAGTGACAGATCACATTCTTCTGAGCTTTCAATCTCATTTTATCTGATACGAAAATGTATTAAAATGTAATGATGATACTCTGACAGGTGTTTAATTAAGATATACCATGCTAGTCAGCTACATGACAGCATTGGAACTGAATATAAATCTATCTTGTGTTCTATCTCCTATAGATATCGATCTTGTAAAAGGTGAGTGTATCAATATTAATGCTTCTTATCCTGTTCTCTGTAAAATTGAAATGTATTCTTGAGCAGCGGAACATGTCTTAAACTTGTGTTCTCATTGCTTGCCTTTATTTTGCCAGACTACGATGCAACCTATGACTACGACTACGATCTCAACTATGACTCCTGTGAGTTTCAAATTCTCATTAGAGGCAAAATTGTACTGCAGCTGCTTTTCAGGCATTAAAAATACATTTTCTGACTTATTTCTAGGGGATGATACTGCAGACACTGGATCATTTGGTAAGTATTTAGAAGTGCTGGAATGTAACAAAATACATTTACTTAAGCATTGTACTTTAGGACAAATTTGAGGTACTCCATTTTATGCTACTTTATACTTCTACTTCACTGCATTATAGAGACAAATATTGTACTTTTACTACATTTGTATTTTGGTACTTTTAGTAGTACATTTTGCTCATAATACTTACTAGGGCTGCTTGACTATGGAAAAATCATACTCTTGATTATTTTGGTCAATATTGAAATCACAACTATTTAACACGATAACTCATTGACTTTTGGAAAGATGTTGTAATTATCGAACTTAAAAAAATAAATAAATCAACAGTGAATACACAAAGACAATATAAGAGTTTACTTGCAAAACGTAACGTGCAGAAAAATCGTTTACCTCAAATACATTGTTTTTGTGGTCGTTAGGAGCCGAAATGGTAATCACAATTACAATTTTGATTAATTGCACAGCCCCTAATACTTATATACTTTTACTTAAATAAGGTTTTGAATGCATTACTTTTACTTGAAGTGGAGTGTTTTCACACCAAGTGTGGTATTACTACTTTCACTTAAAGTGATGGTTCGGAGTAATTTACCCTAGGGTCCTTTGCACCATGACCTTGAGCCAAACACCCCCCCAGAAGCTTTTTTCACCTGGGTCTAACATTGGGCGAGTTATAGAGTAGCGTTAGCCGCTGATTAGCTTAGCGCAGGGGCTGATGGACCCACGTTTGTATCTCGTAAATGACCCCACTAATAATGCCCGAAATGATACCAAAGGTCTACACTAGTACAAATAGGTTATGCACTCATAAAACGATGGATTGGAAAGTTTGTAAGTACACCAGAAGTTTATGAACACTTGCCTGCTCTCTTCTGCTCTCTGTTGCTGCTGCTACCTGCAGTTAGACGAGTGCTTAGGGCCGTCTACAAATTACTACACCGAAAAGAGTTACAACAAAAATATTTATTAATTTAATGATTAAATAAGTTAATGTCTCCAAACTTACCTCAATTATTACTTGTCTCCTGCTAGTTATATTACAGCACTTGCTTTAAAAAATAAGTTAAATTAAAAAATATTTTTGTTGCATCTCTTTTCGGTGTTGTAATTTGTAGACGTCCCTAAGCACTCGTCTTACTGCAGCAGCAACAACAGCAGAGAGCAGAAGCCAGCAGGAAAGTGTTATTTACATAAACTTCTGGTGTACTTACAAACTTTCCAATCCATAGTTTTATGAGTGCATAACCTATATATACTAGTGTAGACATTTGGTATCATTTCGGGCATTATTAGTGAGGTCATTTAAGAGATACAAACGTGGGTCCATTAGCCCCGCGCTAAGCTATTCAGCGGCTAACGCTACTCTACGCTAACTCGCCCAATGTTAGACCCAGGTGAAAAAAGCTTCTGGGGGGGTGTTTGGCTCGAGGTCATGGTGCAAAGGACCCTAGGGTAAATTACTCCGAACCATCACTTTAAGTAAAGGATACAAATACTTCTTCTACCACTGGTATTTAGTGGGAGTTACTTAGAATAAATAATATGTGATTTATTGTAGAGACACTGCTTGCATATCTGTTTATAGTCCTGTCATTGGTTTCAGTGTTTGGCACTTTAGTTCAGTGTTACTCAAACGTTTTACAGCACGTACCACTTCAGATATGATTAGGCTCTTGAAGTACCACCATCATGGCCCACGTTAAAATGTAGTAGCATACCCTACCCTATTCAGCAACAGACAGTTCATGCTAAAAACAATTATTACAATTTGACAGCCAGCCTGTACTTGCTGCGTCCTGCTCTAACTGAATCCAAATTTGAGGGAACTCAGGTCATATCTCCTTACTGTTTTGCATCATTTGCTGCTAGCAGGTGCTGTGGAGACTTCACTGCCGCTGCTTAAGTAGCGACTAACCCTAACTCTTACCCTTATTTTAAATTATCTATTGTTATTGTTATATACAAATATTTATGGTTATTTATTGTGTGTAATTTACTTATACTTTTTAAGCACTTTTAAACCTCAGCGTTTACTAATTTTTAATGGTATGTATACTTTTTTAACCTCAAGGGCAAGTAATTCAGATAATATTTTAGACTTTTGAATGTTAAATAATATTCCTTTAACATTGGGAGAGAGTTTTTTTTTTTTTTATATTGCGATGCCGGGGCATTTATTTTAATATTTTTTTTAATTTAAAAAAAAAAATTTAATTATTTATTTTGTAAAGGTGACCTTTTATTTAAAGTTGTATTCTCCCGCTGTCCGTCCTGTCCAGTGGTTCTCTTAACCTGCTTTTAATATCTTGGCTTTCTTTTGAACAGCTTTTATATAACCAAACTTGTTTTTTTAAGGGATTTTAAGTGTTTTATTTGCACCAGTGGTCCCCCTGTGCCCATGCCCCTCGCAGCGCCTATCCCGGGCGTTGCGTTTTAACTCAAACCTAACCCTCGTCCACTATAGTTTTAACAAGGCTGCTCGAAATATTCTCCTCCTTATCTGCACTTCTCTTCCTAATAGTTTCTGTTTGGAGCCACGATTGCAGTGTTTTTGAACCATTCATTTTAACACTGCGTACTATCTCGCCATCACAGCTCGTAACTAATTATGGGTGTGTTCATGAATGTAACTGTGTAACGTTAGCAAGCTGATATCGAAACAAAACAAATATTAGTTATACAACCACTCATTTTAAATTACTTTTAAGTGATTATAGTTTAAGTATTATTGTTCTTAAATTATTGTATTTCATTTTTTTTTCTTTTTAAATGTATCAGATATTCCATCCTTGTACCACCAGGGGGAGCTTGTGTACCACAGTTTGAGAACCAGTGTTTTAGTTGAATGTCTTGTGCTTTTAGACGCTGCTCCGTCCAGACTGAGCACCATCCGGGTCTTCTCCTCATCAGGTCAACAACTTACTGTTCATGTTTTTTTTTATTGAATATATTTGATGTACTCTTGTTGTATTAATGCTCGATGTTGTCTGTTGTAGTTGATGGAGATCCTCATTTCGTGGTCCAGCTGCCAAAGCTGCATCAGAACCTGTGTTTCACCGTGGACGGCAGAGCTAATGATGTCCTCAGACTGGTAGAGGACCCAGAGAGAGGTATGCTCACAAATAACATCTCTCATTTCCACTTAAGTGTAAAAATGTACTTTTTGTTTTTTAAAACCTATTTTTATTGAGATTTTCAGATTGCTTTAAACATGAACATTTTAACAAATGAAATGAAAAGAAGAAAAAAAATTCCCCCCAATCTGGCAAAAAAATAAATAAAATTACAATTAAAATACGATTCAGTTATTAAATTTAATTAAAATCACAGCAGTGCATAAATTACAGAAAGTTTCAAATTAATCCCCAATTAAAAATCATGACTTTCCAATAAAAAGGTGCTTCTGGAAAACTGTTCACCACCTCAGGAGGGGGAAGGGGGGAACCATCCAAGCTGTGTATAGTAAGGATGGCACACTGTTGACCTCAACTGAGGAACTCCTGAATCCGACTAATACGCCCTCTATGTTAGAGGCAGAGCTGGAGGATGATGGGGGATCGTTGTCAATTTCCCAGGCGGAAGTCACTGATGTAGTCAAACAACTCCACAGTGGCAAAGCCCCTGGTATTGATGAGATCCGTCCAGAAATGCTCAAGGCTCTGGGTGTGGAGGGGCTGTCCTGGTTGACACGCCTCTTCAACATTGCGTGGAAGTCTGGGACAGTGCCAAAGGAGTGGCAGACCAGGGTGGTGGTTCCCCTTTTTAAAAAGGGGGACCTGAGGGTGTGTGCCAATTACAGGGGTATCACACTTCTCAGCCTCCCTGGTAAAGTCTACTCCAAGGTGCTGGAAAGGAGGGTTCGGCCGATAGTCGAACCTCAGATTGAAGAGGAACAATGCGGATTCCGTCCTGGTCGTGGAACAACGGACCAGCTCTTCACTCTCGCAAGGATCCTGGAGGGAGCCTGGGAGTATGCCCAACCAGTCTACATGTGTTTTGTGGATCTGGAAAAGGCGTATGACCGGGTCCCCCAGGAGATACTGTGATGCTGCGGGACTATGGGGTGAGGGGGTCTCTTCTCAGGGCCATCCAATCTCTGTACGACCAAAGCGAGAGCTGTGTCCGGGTTCTCGGCAGTAAGTCAGACTTGTTTCAGGTGAGGGTTGGCCTCCGCCAGGGCTGCGCTTTGTCACCAATCCTGTTTGTAATATTTATGGACAGGATATCAAGGCGTAGTCGGGGTGGGGAGGGGTTGCAGTTTGGTGGGTTGGGGATCTCATCGCTGCTCTTTGCAGATGACGTGGTCCTGATGGCATCATCGGCTTGTGACCTTCAGCACTCACTGGATTGGTTCGCAGTCGAGTGTGAAGCGGCTGGGATGAGGATCAGCACCTCTAGATCTGAGGCCATGGTTCTCAGCAGGAAACCGATGGAGTGCGACGAGATCGAGATCCAGGGTACAAGCGGCCGAAATGGGTTTCCTCAGGAGGGGGGCTGGCGTCTCCCTTAGAGATAGGGTGAGAAGCTCAGTCATCCGTGAGGAGCTCGGAGTAGAGCCGCTGCTCCTTTGCGTCGAAAGGAGCCAGTTGAGTTGGTTCGGGCATCTGGTGAGGATGCCCCCTGGGCGCCTCCCTAGGGAGGTGTTCCAGGCACATCTAGCTGGGAGGAGGCCTCGGGGAAGACCCAGGACTAGGTGGAGGGATTATATCTCCAACCTGGCCTGGGAACGCCTCGGGATCCCCCAGTCGGAGCTGGTTAATGTGGCTCGGGAAAGGGAAGTTTGGGGTCCACTGCTGGAGCTGCTCCCCCCGCGACCCGACACCGGATAAGCGGATGAAGATGGATGGATGGATGGACTTTCCAATAAGCCCATCGAAGGGCCGCTGATCGGGCCGCATTTTTCTGTCCGAACCCGGCCCGAGCGGCATTAAGATATTTATGTCCGAGCCCGACGCAGTTAAAACTAATTTTTTTTTCTCATACTAATGACACATGTACGTTTGTTTGTGTGGAAAGCCGGCTTTTATTAAGCAACTGTAGGAAGGCATTCGGAAATGTCAACAGATGATCGGCGCACACGGGGCAACAAGCGCACGTTAATGACCTGGGAAAATGTTCAATGTGTTAACCTCTCCTGATTGTTTTGTTTCAGACCATGGTCAGAAAACCAGGGGAGACTAGTTACCTCCAGGGCCGACCTTATAAAATGAATAACGTCGGGGTTAAAATCCTGTTTCTGATGAGCAAATGAATGAACTTGGCTTTCAGTCTGGGGTTTATTTCGGAAACCGCACACACTGTGTACAAAACTTAAACTTATTCCACCAACTCTGCTCCCTCTTACAAGTCTTTAGGGTGTATTCCCAGTATACAGAGCTTGGCTCCTATTACACTCTTACAGAATTGTTACATATTTGTACACTCCCATAAAAAGTCCTCTCTGGACACACAAATATCAGGGACATTAGGGAATATGTGATTTAACCAACAGGTATAGATAAGATGGGCATGCATTTGAATTGTATGTATGAAAGAACACAAGTAAAATGTATTATAAAGCTATTAGACATGCATTATACATATTTGCAGAAGACCTTTTCACAGATGCGAACATAAACATTCTAAATGGCCCCAAGTTGATTTCCTGTTGCAGTGTATGTAAATGACATCATCTGACAGGAAGTTAACAAGGGGTTAGGCTGTTGCCTAGCAATGGAATTCCATTGAAAAGGTCTTGATTTGTTGGATTAGAACATAATCTATGAACTATTATTATATAGACTTAAAACTTGAAATATTTGTTGAACTGTGCCTTTTGTAAAAAAAAAAAGTGCTTTTTTATGAATGTGCACTTCACACAAATATCAGAAACATTAGGGAATATGTGATTTTAAAGTTGCAGTAGGTAAGACTTCTAAAACTAACTTTCTCTCTTATTTGCTGAAACTGTTCGAGTAGAACTACATGAAGAAGGTTATTTAAAAAAAAAAAAAATTCGCAAATTTGGTGCGATTTGCAAAAATCCACTACTCCCTGTTCAGATGCACCAATCAGGGCCAGGGGCGGTGTCTAACTGGGTGTCAATCACTGCTCATACACACACATTCATTCTCCCTTGTGGGGGGAGGGGCTTAGAGACCGTTTTGGGCTTTAGCAGAAAGGGGGGAGGGACTGAGAAGTTGTTTATGTTCAAATGTCCTGGATCTCCGTAATCCTACCTACGGCACCTTTAACATACAAGGTATACAATTTTTTATGCTGAAGAAAGGGAGGGGGGGGTGGAGAGGGGGGATGACATGCGGCAAAATGCCACGGGTCGGAGTCAAACCCGAGCCCCATTTCTAAATGTGTGTCCCCTTGCTCCTCAAGGTATCATTGTTGACGGCCATCTAATGGGCGCTCCCTCCAAGCACGGTGCTGAAGAGCGCCCGCGGACATACTTCGACCGGCTCACCATTTCCTCGGCCACGGGCGGCTCCAGTGACATCATGATCACCCTGTCACTGGACGCTGTGGTGGTGGAAGGGGAAGGGCGGGACCGTCTTCCCATCAATCAGCAGGGGTCGGTGATGAGGCAGGGGGTGACCGTTGCCGTGGACAACCATCAGAGCTGCTGGATCGAGCTGGCCAAGGATGTGCGCTTCCTGGTTCTGTTCCACCACTACAAACAGCCCAGCTACCTGCAGATGGCTCACCTGGGCTTCTACATCTCAGATGGGCGGGGGCTGTCTGCTTCAAGCCAAGGCCTGCTGGGTACGTATGCACACACCAGCTCAGTGACACTCTGTATGGCACACCCTCAGGGTTCAATATTAAAGGACAAATTCGGTGCAAAATGAACCTAGGGGTTAATAACACACGTGTACTGAGTCGACCGTTCTCTGGGATGTGTTTTCATGCTAATAGAGTGTGACCAGTTTTATTGCAAATCGCTAATTACCTTATAACCGTGCAACGTGAGCTGAACTGAATGCAAGTTGCACGGCGTTCTGTGTTCGACTGGTCGTGACTGTTTTCCCAACATGGCGCCTGCCTGTATACGTGAACGGTACTAATAAACTATCTTTTTAATAAACTGTCTGTACACTTACAAAGTTCGCAATGCTTCGGTTTACACGTAGTCACCCTCGTTATGCTACCGTGGAAGTATGGTGCTATTTTGAGCCTAGTTAGTGGTATAGAAATAGCGATTTCTTTTTACTTTACCCTTGCCCCGACGACTTGCAATATAAGCTAATTAGAGGTTTGTGCTAAAATTGGTCACATTCGATTAGCATGAAAACATATCTCAGAGAACGGTCAACTCGGTACATGTGACTCGGATTTATCCTTTAACTTTTTCGCCCACCAAAAAATGGCTATTTAATGTTCAAATTTTGCCAGCCAATCAATGAATTAACAATGTTGCTTTTTTTTCTGGCTGGTGAGTGAAGCAAATCTACCAGCCACTTTAATATTTTACCAGCATTTGGCTATGAATTGTGCAAAATGTTGGGCCCTGCACATACACACTCGATGTCCACTCTCACTGTCCAACTCACATCCAAGTTTAAGTTTTTTTTTTATCTTATGCGCACCCATTTCAGAGAAGTAGTCATTTGAAATCAAAATCTCAAGTCTCAGACTCCTTCCAACAATGCTAATGAAATATGTATTTAAAAAAAAAAAAAGAGGATCACGCAAGTGGAAACAAAATGAGAATCTGAACTTAAAACAGTGCAAGTTAAAATAAGGGATCAAATATAAAATAAATAGAATAATATAAAAAGTAAAATAAATAAGACAGTAATTGCATATGAATAAACTGAATGCAAACAGCAATATAGTAAATGTATATGCATAATGATGAATTTTATATATATATATATATATATATATATATATATGCACACACATACATACATAGAGCTGTAAACAGTTGTAAAACAGTTAGTAAAAGTAGGCCTGCTCGATTATGGAATAAATCCTAATCACAATTATTTTGGTCAAAATTGAAATTGCCATTATTTAATACGATTACTCATTGACTTGTGGAAAGATGTTGCATTTATTGGACTTGAAAAACGTGAAACACAAATAGAATAGAATTCCCCTTCAGAACACAAGACAAAGTTATTTATCTGTTGGATAAATGTAAAGAATACAATATTTCCCTCTGAAATGGACCAAAAGTATGAAGTAGCATGAAATTGAAATACTCAAGTAACAACACGTCTGTTTTATACTTACAGTGCCTTGCGAAAGTATTCGGCCCCCTTGAACTTTTTGACCTTTTGCCACATTTCAGGCCTCAAACATAAAGATATAAAACTGTAATTTTTTGTGAAGAATCAACAACAAGTGGGACACAATCATGAAGTGGAACAAAATTTATTGGATATTTCAAACCTTTTAAACAAATAAAAAACTGAAATATTGGGCGTGCAAAATTATTCAGCCCCCTTAAGTTAATACTTTGTAGCGCCACCTTTTGCTGCGATTACAGCTGTAAGTCGCTTGGGGTATGTCTCTATCAGTTTTGCACATCGAGAGACTGACATTTTTGCCCATTCCTCCTTGCAAAACAGCTCGAGCTCGGTGAGGTTGGATGGGGAGAGCTTGTGAACAGCAGTTTTCAGTTCTTTCCACAGATTCCCGATTGGATTCAGGTCTGGACTTTGACTTGGCCATTCTAACACCTGGATATGTTTATTTGTGAATCATTCCATTGTAGATTTTGCTTTATGTTTTGGATCACTGTCTTGTTGGAAGACAAATCTCCCGTCCCAGTCTCAGGTCTTTTGCAGACTCCATCAGGTTTCTTCTTCCAGAATGGTCCTGTATTTGGCTCCATCCATCTTCCCATCAATTTTAACCATCTTCCCTGTCCCTGCTGAAGAAAAGCAGGCCCAAACCATGATGCTGCCACCACCATGTTTGACAGTGGGGATGGTGTGTTCAGGGTGATGAGCTGTGTTGCTTTTACGCCAAACATAACGTTTTGCATTGTTGCCAAAAGTTTCGATTTTGGTTTCATCTGACCACAGCACCTTCTTCCACATGTTTGGTGTGTCTCCCAGGTGGCTTTTGGCAAACTTTAAACGACACTTTTATGGATATCTTTAAGAAATGGCTTTCTTCTTGCCACTCTTCCATAAAGGCCAGATTTGTGCAGTATACGACTGATTGTTGTCCTATGGACAGAGTCTCCCACCTCAGCTGTAGATCTCTGCAGTTCATCCAGAGTGATCATGGGCCTCTTGGCTGCATCTCTGATCAGTCTTCTCCTTGTATGAGCTGAAAGTTTAGAGGGACGGCCGGGTCTCTTAGATTTGTAGTGGTCTGATACTCCTTCCATTTCAATATTATCGCTTGCACAGTGCTCCTTGGGATGTTTAAAGCTTGGGAAATCTTCTTGTATCAAAATCCGGCTTTAAACTTCTCCACAACCAATATATCGGACCTGCCTGGTGTGTTCCTTGTTTCTTCATGATGCTCTCTGCGCTTTACACGAACCTCTGAGACTATCACAGAGCAGGTGCATTTATACGGAGACTTGATTACACACAGCTGGATTCTATTTATCATCATTAGTCATTTAGGTCAACATTGGATCATTCAGAGATCCTCACTGAACTTCTGGAGAGAGTTTGCTGCACTGAAAGTAAAGGGGCTGAATAATTTTGCACGCCCACGTTTTCAGTTTTTATTTGTTAAAAAAGTTTGAAATAGCCAATGAATTTCGTTCCACTTCATAATTGGGACCCACTTGTTGTTGATTCTTTACAAAAAATTACAGTTTTATATCTTTATGTTTGAGGCCTGAAATGTGGCAAAAGGTCGAAACGTTCAAGGGGGCCGAATACTTTCGCAAGGCACTGTAAATAGAGGACTTGAGTAAATGCATTTAGTTACCCCCCCCTTGCTGTCCTTTATCTGCCCACAGGCCAGTTTCAGCATGCTGACATGCGTGTGACAGCGGTGAAGGATTATCTGGGTGGAGGTGCTCGCTATGAGGCGGTTTCAGCCAGGGGGACCCTGAGGTGGGGATCGGAGAGCATGCTGCTCACCTTGCAGGACAAGACGCTGAAAGACACGGTGCGGAAACGCCACATAGGCAAGTGTTGGGTGGTGCCCAAGGGAGAGATAGAGAGACTGCTGGGTCACCCGTACGAGAGCTACGTGGTGAATCATGGGTAACTCTAGCCGAGTCTGCTCCGCCTTGTTGCCTCTCTGCTGCACAGCTCAGGTCACAGCAATTCTCATGGCGTTGTTAATGGACAAAAGCATGAACACGAACTGGGACTCCGTGAGGCTAAAATGACACGTCATATGCCACACATTGTCTAATAATAAAAATAATAATAATAACACAGGTGTGCTTACAAAAGAGGGTGACACTTTATGAAGCAGTAATGAGGAATAGGGCTGCACGATATGAGTAAAAAATCCAATTGCGATTATTTTGACTGATATTGCTGTTGCGATATGATTCAAGATATGGGATTTTGTATCGTTCTCATTTTCATTGACAATTATTAAAATGTTTTTTTTTTGTTTTTTTTTTCAAGATTTTTTTGGGGGCATTTTTAGGCCTTTATTGACAGGAAAGAGGGGGAAGGACATGCAGCAACGGGTCAGAATTCAAGGACTGAGCCTTTTCACATGGGGCGCACGCTTAACCAGGTGAGCTATCCAGGCGCCCCTATAATGTGATTTTTGCGAGGTTCTGTACCAAACAAGGACTTTTTTCTTTAGTCCGTAGGATAGGATTTGTAGGCCAGGCTGTCTCTGCAGCACCACAATACTTATTTCAGAATGGTTTGACACAGATGTTGCCTTTTACAAATATTGCCCCGTCCCCCCCCTGCGATTTTGATATTGCTCTGGTCCATATTGCGATTTCGATAAAATCGCGATTAATTGTGCAGCCCTAATGAAGAAGTATGGTTGGACTAATATAGTGAAGGACTGAACAGTTCTCCGTCAGTGAGTTGGACTTGGATTCAAGCAGTGTGTTCTGTATCTGAAACAGGCACGGTGTCCTGCTGTTGGCATGGCAACCACAAAATGTCCATTTGTGCTGCAGCGGTTTGCGCTTCATCCAAAATGTCTCGCACACTAACTCTGTTCACAACCTCGAAGATGTTTATCAGATTATTCTTATATTTTGTCGTGGAATGATTACTAGGCAAAAGCCAGATTCTTGTCATTGTTCAGAACCGCATCATTCTGTAAGTTGTATGTTTTTAGTGCAAGTGTATATAAAACATTATTGTATGTATCGACACAAAACTCAGCTGGATGTTCAGGAAGAAACACAAAACAGAAATCGGGGTCTTTCCAGGTTTGCCATGTGCTTTTTATTTTTCTATCATTTCATTCATAGTTTAATTCATTTTATTTGTTACACAAGACATTAGGCATTGCTCACGTACTAGTGATCAAACAAGGACAGTAAGTTTTCTACTACTCAGCCTGACACTATTTTGAACTTTTGTCAATTTCAAGGGATATTGTCAATAGTGGTTTCCAAAAAGGCCAAACTGGATGGAAATTAAAAGAGTACAACCACACATGAGGCTTTTGTTTTCAATAAATAAAAAAGAAAAGGGGACAGTATCTGATGCTGAGGAAGGGCAGGGGAGGGAGGGCTTCAGATATGCTCAAAGAGTAAACAGTATTCCAGTTTTTATCAGTTAACATGTTTCCAGGATGAAGAGCACACACAGTGTCGAACGATGCGCGGTGTGAAAACGTTGGTGGACACACAGCTGTATAGATTTTGATTTCCACTCCGTGACCGACTGTTGCAAAACCTTTATTAGGAGTGCTAATAAACCGTATTAATATGCGATGCAACACTGGAATGATCACTGAATAAGGGGGACGTAACACATGACATGACACTGCAACAAAAACAAACAAAAACAAAGAATTTGGGTGTGCATCACTTTTAAAATCCATTTTTGTTCATCAGAACATAATCTAATAGCATAGCATATTCAGCATTTGACATAAATTCTTTCCACAATACGGAAGTGAAATTCAAATAAATAGAGCATAACAATAAGACAGGTCAACACGCCATAAGTTTGTATAGAGTTGCTAAGGGATTTGTCGAGCTGGATGAAGTGAGCTGGAACTGGCGGTGTTTTTAAAGAAAACGATCAGGGCGTCTGTCTGTTGTGTAACATCCCTTTTTGCCTGATGAAGGTCTAGTACCGAAACCTTGCCAGCTATTGAATTCAAGTTAAGACAGCGTGGGGGAGTTTCTTTGCAACTCCTCACCTACTCGTCCCCCCTCCGACGCACCTGTCTCACATCATACAGTAGATGTGCGAAGTATTTTTCTGTTGTGGATGTGTAACGTGCCGCAGATCAGTCTGGCTGTGAGTGAGTGAGTGTGCACTGCTGAGATATATGAGCCTTCAGTCAGGTGTACAATATCAGCCCATCCCTTCTATAGTATTCAGTCAGATCTGCAGAGCAACAAGCAGTACCAAACTGCACTTTTGACATGTCTGGAATTTTTGCCAATAACAGCAACACTGTTTTTTTGGCACTAGACTGACCTGCCACTAGCCGTTAGTTAAAACAAAGCAACTTTTGCAAAGGGCCCAAACATTTGAATAAGACCCCCAAATTAAGGCTACGATCAAATAAAAGCATCTTGGTTTGTTCTTGTTGGGGCAGCACCTGCAACTGTGGCTCCATATCTTTGCTACAAAGTCTTTTAAAGTATCCAGCTTGTTTGACAACTATTGTTTTTCATAGGAATGACTCACCTACAAGGACATACACAAGGGTTGAAACAACCAAGACACAATCTGGTGCTTTCACTTTGAGCCGAAATTTCAGTCTTCACCCTCTTCACTCAAAAGTGAAACTTTCCAAAATCCAAAACATTCCCCACATACATTCTTTTCCTCCTTGCCACACTCCCTCGCATCTCAACAAGTACAATTTGTTTATCATCACTCATTCCAAATCTTCCAGAAAAATCCTCTCCGTGCTGCTTTTGCTCCTGACTTTCCCTTTTTTTTTATTTTTATGTTAAACTTGAAGACCACAGTTTCAACCTCAGATCTGTAAACGTCATAACTTCAGCCAGTGAAATGTGCACCAAATATATAGAAATAAAACTCTTCAATAACTTAAAAATGTTAGAAAGTAAACTATTAAAATTCAAAATTGACATCACACAGAGATAAACAAAGGAACTTTTTTTGTGGGGGGAGGGGGCAGGGGGGGGAGTGGTTGACAGTTAATAGCCACTGGTTAACTTGCCTGCTAGCACAGGGAACACAACAGCATTGCAAAGTGAGCACTATCAGTTGACAGAACAGCCCATTTATATGTAATTTCTCATCACATTTTTTTGTTTTTTCGCCTGACCAACAGATTTTGCCAAAAGGAGCGGCGTCTTTTGACGAAACACAGGTAAAAGACCAAGTTAAGAGAAAAGTGAAAGCAGGGTTGACAGGAGCGATGTGTGGAATGGTCCAGCCTTCATACAGCAGTGTCATTTTGAGTCTATGTACAATACTACTGTGTGTGTGTGTGTGTGTGTGTGTGTAAAAGATGCATGCAACTGGAGGGGACCCTTCCAGAGGATTCTACACTAAGCCATTACAGATCTCTCATGTCAGAGCTCGCAGTTCACACCTCTCAATGCCATCAATCTTCCATCCATCCAGCCAACCTCTGATATGAGAAGAAAGACGTTACACAAAGAATGAAATGCTTTGAAAATCGGCAACAACAAGGAATAACTTCACCTCTAATGATCATAGTTAAGACATGATTATACTGTAAAGTCTACAATGGAATGAAAGACCATATCAACCCTGCTTTTCAGTGACGGAGATAAGGTGTGTGTGTGTGTGTGTGTGTGTGTGTGTGTGTGTGTGTGTGTGTGTGTGTGTGTGTGTGTGTGTGTGTGTGTGTGTTGTGTGTTTGTGAGCATTTATGTGTTTGAACGTGTGTCAAGAGAGAGAGGGACGTAAGGAAAAGGAGGCAAACGGCTGAGGGCAGGCAGAGCCCAGAGACACCCCCTATCTGCCCCGCTCCCACCAGACTGCTCAGGCAGCCCCCGGGCCCTCTACCTGCAGGCTCTGCCGCCTCGTTTGCTCCTTTTCGCCCCCGCCTCCTCTCCCGGCCCCGCCCCTTCTCTCTGAAGCCCTTCTACCGCTCACTGCTCATCCTCCCCAAACACATCGTTCTGTTTGCGCTTCATGTTCTCAAAGTCAAAGTCGCTCCCGGTCATGCGTTTGTAGATGTCCTTGATGTCGTTGCAGGTGGTCTCAAAGTGAGTGGTGGCGTCATAGGACCTCGAGGCGAAGACCTGGGAAAGATAAAGCAACGGGCCCACTGAGAATCTACAGCCACGCTAGAGACCCTGGGAGACGTAGGCACAGCTGTGCTGTAAGCTAAATGCTAACATTAAGTTATATAGTCACCGTGACAAAGCTAACATACTGATGTTAAAGGACAATTCCGGTGCAAAATGAGCCTTTATAAAGACATACAGGCAGGAGCCATCTTAGGGAAAACAGTCGAACCACGAAGGCCGTGCTTGAGCTATGTTACTGGTTGAACGGCGTCTGTGGTTCGTCTGGTTTTCCCAAGATGGCGCCTGTACTGTCTTTACAAACTTATATTTTTAATTAACTGTCTGTACACTGTCTGGACGGTTTACATGTAGGGACCCTCATTATGCTACCATGGAAGTGTGGTGCTGTTTTGAGCCTTGTTAGTGGTATAGAAATAGCGATTTCTTTTTACTCTACCAGTGCCCCGAAGACTAGCGTTATAATCTAATCAGCTGTTTGCGCTAGCTTGTTTCAAGCTAGAGACACATTCGATTAGCATGAAAACACATCCCAGAGAACGGTTGACTCGGTACACGTGTTATTAACCCCTAGGTTCATTTTGCGCCGGAATTGTCCTTTAAACAGGTTATGTTTACCACGCTCACCATCTTACTTTAGCCTGTAAGCATTCCTATCTTCCACCAATTAACTCTAAACAGTGGGAGGCCAGTGGGAATGTTAATAGTACTGGACAAATTGAGATTTTGGCCATATGATCATCAAAGTCAGTAGGATTTATCCTCTGGTGACCATGAATATACGTATGTTAAAAAAAATAAAATCCATGGCAATCCATCCAATAGCTGTTGTAGATATTTCAGACCGACATTGACATCCACAAAGCCACACCATATACATTTATTTTTCAGCTATTTATAGTTGCAACTTTTTTCGTCTTACCTGGCTATCAGTACCATCATCTGTGGGCTCATAAAGGTCGCTAATAGCCACAAACCTGTAAAAAAACAATAAAAAAACACAACTCCATTAAATAAACCTGGTTATTAATCACAAGGCTTCTTAAATATTTTGATATCACATTGTCGTTGTGTTTAGTTTTGTTGAAGCATAAATGCATGAATTGTTAAAATGCTGACTTTTGGTCGATGGGCTCCAGCAGCTCCAGAGCCGGCTCTATCTCCGCCTCGGGCTCGTTGGTTTCCACTGTGGTGCTGACGATGGCTATGTACTTCCCCTGGGCAGCCACGTTGTGAGCATAGGAGATCATGCACACGTAGATGTCTGGAGAAGTGACGAAAAAAGGGTTAAAGGTGCCCTGCCACACATATTTCATTACTTTGTGCTAATGTCTAAAGTTCTACCATGGACTCTAACATTTTTTTGTGGAAAAAAATGCCTTAGTTACCTTGTTTCAAGCCACTCTAGCGTGGTATAGAAAGCCTGCAGGAAGACCCGGCTCGATTTGTGCCAGTTCTCATTAATATTCAACGAGCTAAGCTGCTTGACTCTGACTGGCTAACAGCTAGCCAATGAGAGCCTGGCTATCAGCATCCTTTACCCAGCACAACTGGGCGAGCTCATGAATAGTAATGAGCTCAGGCAATATGATGTCAGACTGACCAGCTTTTGTAATTGGCCGGATTTATCCGCTTATTTCTTTTCAGTGGCTAGAGCTGACAGAGGAGGTAGCAGTTCATTTTCACATTCACGACATAACACAAACAAATATGATCCTAACCTATTTAAAAAATACAAGTAAAACGTTTTTTGTGCGGCAGGGCACTTTAAGTGGAGGAGAAAGTCAATTCAGAGTTACCTAAAAGCTGCATACACAGATTTTTGACCACTTGGGGGCAGTGGAAACAAGCTGTAAACTAGGGCTAGAAAAAACAAATAGCATTTTTTTTCTGCCAGATATTGTGATTAGGATTTGGTTTGCAATTCTATTTTAGCTACATATTGCACCTTCTACGATCATGTTAAATAAAGTAATAGAAAATAAATGAAAAATCCACTGAAAATAGGACATTACTGTAAACAATCTGTGATATGTAACATTATTCCAGCATGTATCTTATGGAAAAAAAAAACAGTAAATATAAATCAAATGTTACACCAAACATTCAACTAAATATTTCACATTGGATTAATCGCGGTCTTCACCATTAGCTAATCGCAACACAACACTAATGTATTATCCCCTTTTAAAAGCTGTAATTGTTAACTTGTTAACAAACAGTCGCTTATTTACACACCCAGCAGATGGGCAGCAACATTAGCATTTATTTCTAGCCGTGATGAATGTAAGTCCAATATCCATACTGTCCCTTTAGCACTGTCTGTCTCTTTAGCTGCTAAATGCTCCACTATGTTCACCATGTAGTCACAAACTCTGTCAGTCATGTGGTGCTGGGCAGGAAGCGTACAGTAGAGCTGGTTGTTAGCTGATGCTAGCTCTGAAAGTGAACCAGAATCTTAATCAATTAAATTCTGGTTCAGGAAACCCAAACAATGAACTGAAAGATGATAAAACACTCTGTCGAGCTGAGGGGAACTGTAGAGTTATTATGAGAGCGACCCCTTTCACATACAAGTGATCCATTGTTAATATAAGAACATTGATTATAGCCACTTTCAGAGTGAGGAAAGATGCAAGTATGTCGATATCGAACATGTTTTTATAATACTTAGAGAAACGGAGATGTCCTTCATAAAGTTGCTCCTTGATATCTCCAGTTATCTCTCCAATTAGATTTAACAGGAAGGCCATCTTGTTATTGATCTTTCTGCTCCAATTCCTAAGAACCGAGCGCTCTAGCATTTAGCTGATTAGTTAAACAGTGACAGTGGTTCTTACCTGAGTTGCGGTTAACCTGATTCTGAGGAATGATGATCTGGCAGGAGTTGGCGTCGTTGGTGTTTTTGATGGGGTGGCTGAGCACGCAGATCACGCGGATCACCTGGCCAGCCTTCCGGACGCGGTCCGGGATGTAGCTGGGGTCGCAGATCAGCTGCTTACAACGGGCCACCTGCAGCGGGAAGGACACAACGTGCAGCGTTTTTAAAGGACCTACTTTCTTATCCCCTCTGCGTGAATAAACTCAAAGTAAAACTTCAGTATTTTTCAACCTGGACCATATTTTCCCATGTTTTTGTGCCTAAGTGACAAATGGGGACAACAGTTTTTGAAATTGGTCCAGTATTGAGCAAGAGCTCTGCAGCAGATGGTGAAACGGGCTGAAATGTAACCCTTCCGAGTCAATTATGCGCTGGTAATTTACTTCCACTAAATTATGCACTGGTAATTTACTTCCACTAAATTATGCACTGGTAATTTACGTTCACTAAAAGTGCTTGTTTTGCAACTGACACACTCAGATTGTTGTTATAAGTGTCTGACTGCATTATGGAAAAGGACCCAAGGAGAAGACTCATTCTGAAATCCCACGAGAGGTGACTTGTTGCCGTAAGACAGTGGTGCAAACAGTGTGTGAGAGTTGGAAAGAGGAGTGACGGGAAGACGTTGTTGTGTTTTAATAAAGAAAGCGTAGATAAGTGTTATCTAAAAGAGTTTCAATGTCATGGCTGAATATTTAGCTGGTTTCGACAATGTGGATGAGTAAATCTCCGAGATTTCAGCACAAGACTTCTCCTTGAGCGAGACTTGGTTAGACACAATAACAAACAGATCGGATTAAGCTAAAAGCTGAAGAAAAACGTCTTATTTCTCTGCTGGGTCCTTTCCAAAATGTAGGAAGACACTTATAATATAAAAAAAAAAAAAAAAAAAAAAACTGAGCCGGTCAGTGGCAAAAACAAGCACTTTTAGTGGACGTACATTAACGGTGTGTAATTCCTCCATAGCATTGCAGCCCGTTTTGCGGCTGCAGAGCTCCCGCTCAGTACTGGACCAACCTTCTTTCCAACTTTAAGTTATGCCCCCAAAGGCAAACTTTGTCAACATCTGTTTCTTCCAAAAAGATACATTTCTCTGTTTGTTCATCTCACTTCGGGTTTTCCATCTAGTGGACTAAAAAAAGCTATTGATGTTGTTATTCTAGTACCAAAAAGTTAAATTCTCATCTGCAATTTATATAATAAAAGATCAATACTTGGTATGTGTAAGGATAAAGTATTGCCCCTAGAAAATAGGGTCCAGGTTGAAAAATAAGTTAATAAAGTTAATGCCATTGTTAAATTTGCATAGTCGTGGACAATAAATCAGCATACCTCGCCCTCAGACTTCACTCCAATAACATGGCCGCCTTCCATCACTATCTCATCCACTGGTTTGTTCAGCATGTAGGTCCCTCCGTAGATTGCACTCAATCTAAAGTGACAGTAAGAACTGTTAAATCATGGAGTGGGATTGCACTTCTGTATTTACTATTAAATACAAGCTGTTAATAGATAACAGCTTGTATTTAATAGTAAATACAGAAGTGCAATTGAAGTGAAATATTGTCTTAGTATCTCAAAATATTGACTTCGTATAAAAGCACTACAGACAGAAAATATGTTAACAATAACCTGGCGAATCCCTGCGGCAGCTCTCCCAGACCGTACAGGGGGTAGAGGTAGGGGCTCTTCCCATACCGCGCCAGCGATTCACTGTACAGCTTGATACGATTGATCGTCTCCAAACAGGGAACGTCAAGATAGCTGAAGGAGAACAGAAAAACAACAAAGGAAGATATTGAATAAACTAATTCAGGGGTCTTCAATGTTTTTTTAAGCCTTAACTGAGAGAGAGAGAGAGAGAGAGAGAGAGAGAGAGAGAGAGAGAGAGAGAGAGACCCCCTACTACATATATTGTATAAAATGAAGTTACATATTAAACTGGGCCGACAATAACCTGTGGGTGGCCTAAAGCCTTTACAAATACCTTTTTAGGGCATAGAATACTAAGCTATTAAAATAATTGTTGGCATGATTTTAAAAGAAATCATGTTTTAATGTTTAACATACATACACAGTGAATCCTTATTAACTGTATCTGTGGATGGCGATCTTAGTGACTACCTTACCTATAGGCCAGTGAGCCTATCATCAATGGGGTTTATATTTGCCAATACTATGTTGGATTCAAGTTTTTTTTCCTAACATTTTAATTTTTGATCTCTGCTCTAATTCTATGCATATTCACAGCCAAAAAGTAGTCTACATACAGTTTTGTTCAAAAGAATCTTAATTACAGTAAACCTTCATTAAAGCATATATTCTTAAGTTATTCCATGTTCAAATTCTAAATGCAGCTGCCGAAGACTTGACAATAGGTCATGTTTGCCATGATGCTGTTGTTCTTACTCGTCCGTCCTGTAGAGGGCCAGGGCGTGGCCGGTGAAGTCGATGACATCCTGGCCCAGGTCAAACTTCTTGTAAACGTCCCTCATCGTTGTGGTTTTGGGGTCCACGCCCTCAAACGTTTTGGGGTCATTCTCATCAAAGTTGGCCACGAAGACTAAGAACTTCCGAAACCTTCGCTTCTCAAACATTCCCATCAGATCTGGAAAAATTCAAACAACAGGCGTTATGATGTAGTACACGGTGACTTCAATGCGATTTCAATACTCTACTCCACATCAGAGCAGCTTACTTGAAGCTAGTGCCTCCGTCTCGGTCGATGGCACCTTGTAGATCTTTCCTCCCTTGTACACAAAGCTTCCCTCCACTACTTTAAAGTCCAGGTACCGTGTCACTTCTGTGTATAGCAGCATCTTCACCAGCTGACCTGGGAGCACACAGACAAACACGTGTCACGTCTCATTATTTCCTCCAACAATCTGACATTCTGCCGTGATGGCATCAAGACAGAGACTGCCACTTCACCCATCTAGTCTGCACTAGGGCTGGGCGATATGGAGAAAATCAAATATCACGATATCTTTTACCAAATACCTCTGCCGACATTGCAACGATATCGTAGTTGATGCTTTACACAATGCTATTTGTGATAAATAATCATCAATAATGTGGATATAATGAGTAAGTGGGTAAAGGCAAATGATAGAACAGCTAGAACAGTCTAGTAAGTTCAGAAAATTACATCACTTTAATGTAAGGCAGCTTTTAAAACCAGGAAAAGACACCACTTATGACTTATTACAATGTTACCACATCCATATCCAAAATCTGTGACAATATCTAGTCCCATATCTTGATATCGATATAATATCGATATATTGCCCAGCCTTAGTCTGAAGCCTTTCAGGAATAGTAATAATGTACTAAGTGTCCATCGATCTCCTCAGTAAATGATGAGTTTTATGGTGATATATTCATTCTTTTATGAACAAAAAACCAGTGACGTGGGACTGACCGTTGGCCATGAGAAACTTGGGGATGAGGTCAACGTTCCAGTCCCTCCCTCTGCCCATGGACTCGGGCGGGCTGTCTGGAAGACTGAAGCGCTTGTACAACTGTGGGGAAATGACACGACAGTAAAGAGCGACGTAAACAACATCCTGGGAGGATGACATCTAGAGACAGAAGCTGCAGCATCTCGGAGGACAAAAGGCGCTGAGCAAATGAAGGGCAATAAAAAAACGATGCACAATGGCACGGGGAAAGTGCAATGAGGATGTGCTGAGGGGGGTATCAAAGACATTGATCGCTTGCATAGATCCCAGGGGCCCTTTACCTCCTCCAGAGGGGTGATGGAGGAGCTCTCGCCGCCGTAGTAGGGGTTCCTGTCCATGTGCAGAACCTTTTTCCCGTTCACAGACATGATCCCGGACAGAATGCATTCCTGCATAAAACAAGATTTAACACCCAACATCAGCGCCAGTGACATAACATCCATTTGCAAATGCAATAAACTTAGCGAGGAAGAGGAAAAGAGAGATTTAATAGAGGACATGAACGCCGGTTGGGAGGTTTTCATAGAAGGATGCAGGGAGGATGGAAGGTACGGTGTGCGCATGCGCGACTACATCGTTTCACCCATGTATCTGTAATAATAATAATAACGATGATAATAATAATAATAATAATAATAATAATAATAATAATAATGGTAATAATAACAATAGTGTTTAACCTTAAGAACAATATGACATTCCCCCATTATAAAATCAAATGTGTTAGCCTATGTCTATGCATTTACAAAAAGGTAATTTGATAGTTGCTATAAACCTAGAAAAATGTCGCCTTTTATGCACGCGAAAACCTAGATTAATACCTCACAAATGTATCGGGCATGTATTCTGCCGCATTGGGTGTGATAAGTGACGGGAACTGCAGTGAAGAGCTCAGTCATTGAATCCTCAGGCCTGCGCCAACCTCAGGATGGAGGCCTGTCTATGCGAAGAGGACCATGACACATTGTGGGGTTACGCCTAAAAGATGCTACTGGGTGGAACACAACACTGGGCCGGCTGGGAGAACAATAAAATCACCATGGAAAGCACCGTTCGCTTCCTGTCATGCACAAATGCTAGGTCAAAGTACATTTTGATATATATATATATATTTTTTTTTAATGCTAATTTATTTTTATTTTTTTTATGTGACAAGCACACAGGGATGCAGCAGGCTTTCACTTCTGGGCTCGGATAGAGAAGAGTATTTAAATGGATAAAAATAACCATATGGAAGTTTCGCACAATCAAGAGTTTCAAGTGCAAAACGCAAACGAAGCTTGACTACTTACTGTGAGTCCGGTGCCCAAAACGATCACATCATATTCCTCATCCATGTTGTATCACCGCCTCTCCCGTCTCGCCCTTCTTCTTGCCTTGAGAAATGAAGGGTATTGGATGAAGGAATTACCAGTGAATCCGCACACAAAAACGGGGATTCGGCTCCCTTTTTTCTCTGCCCGAGTGCTTTTAGACGGCTCGTTCAAAATGAACTTTTGTTAATGAATCACGAGGCATAAATGACCACTGGAATAAACTGTCCACACTGTCACCGGCGAGGACGACCAAAGATGGCCCTGATCGTGTAGCAATCTAGAACAATGTTAGTGCGCGTCGGGAAATAGTGCGCATCCTCCTCCTCTCTCTCTCTCTCTCTCGTCCCATCCTGCCACACAATGGACTCCAACTGAAAAGCTGAGTGGAATAGGAAACCCTCCCCACACTCCGAGCTGGCTTTATCGAGCGATAAACACATGTTCAGTTTCATACTTTAACTTTTTTAACATGTATTGTCATTTTAAACACATTTTGTCCAAGTCTGTGCGTTCTCTATTTCCTTTTCTATCCTTCCTTTCCAGTTGTAGGCGCAATGCTGCGCGGACGCAGGCAGTGGTATCCCTCCGCCGCCACAGCTGTGTGTGTGTGTGTGTGTGTGTGTGTGTGTGTGTGTGTGTGTGTGTGTGTGTGTGTGTGTGTGTGTGTGTGTGTGTGTGTGTGTGTGTGTGTGTGTGTGTGTGTGGATGGGAGTTGCTTTCACTGACTGACCGCACGAAGGCCCTTTTCAATAGACATAACAGTTCGAAACTTTTGTTATTTTTTTTGCTTTTTTTGTTTCTGTTTTACAGTGCTTGTAAAAGCATCATATGTGGAGGGTGGGACGTGATGACACGAGGAGTGAAATGCCCAAATATAAGTGTGTATCAGCACCATGGACAGTTGCCAAGGTGTAGCTGTCATTCATTGATAAAGCGCAGTTGAGCTGCATTGTAGACATTGGGTCGGCCTTTGGCTGTTTATGGCACATTCCGTTTTATGACGTTTATTGTTTGTTGTTATAGCATCAAATGTTCTGCTGAACACCACTGAAGTATCCATCGTTTGATAGTGGTGGAGGAAGTATTCAGATCCTTTACAAGTAAAGTACTAATACCAAATACTCCACTATCAAAAGTAAAAGTATAATGTGCAGTTTTCCTGCTGTAGATGTTTGAGGTTGTGCTCATTTGAACTCCTTTATAAACTGTTGGTAGTTTAATCTACAGCAATGCATCGTATTCTATAATATCATGTGTTTGTAGCATTGCTGTCCTGTAAGAATCATGTACATCTCTAAAAACATTTAAAACTCTTCACTCTTCGTGTCAGAAAACCAGCCCTGTGACGATGCATTTTCCAGCTGATCCAGGAGCCTTTTTAAAGACTTAATTTAGCTTAAGAAGGAGGAGAACATTCTCAACACACAAAGGAACACTTCGTCTTTCAGTTCATCACAAACGTAGGCTACAACATCAACACGTCTGGAGATACATGGTTTTTACTGGACAGGAAGAGGTTGAAAACCTGTCATCTGAGAAGTAACTGAAGCAGTCAGAGAAATGTAGTGGAGTAAAAAAAGTACAATATTACTACCTCTGAGATATAGTGGGGTAAAATTAGGCTATGAAGTAGCATGCAAAGTACAAGTAGCTCGAATTTGTAGGCTACCATTAGGCTACAGTCATCACATGCCTCTTTCGAGGACAACCTTCTGGATCTTGTGCAAAAAGTACATTCATAGTAGTGCAATAGTTTGATTTATTATAGTGCAACCATTACATTCATATGTGAAGTGTTTACATTTATCCCAGTGCAACACAAACTCGTATTCTAGTGCAAATTTACATTGGATTCATTTATTTTACTTATTTGCTTATTGAACCTGTGCTGTCAGCAGTGGATGTATGTAGCCTATGCTTAAGTTGTTTTTGAAGATGTTTTTCCTGCGTCTTTAGCTGCACTGATCAGGAGAGGCGCTCCTAATTACATTGTATTCTGTACAATGACAATAAAGGCCTTCTATTCTATTCTACTTGAGTAAATGCACTTAGCTGCATTAGCATTGACAAGCATTGACTCCACGTCCCCCAACACTGCACTTTGCACTTACCTTCATCCTGGACTATACATCTGGCCATTGCACAAAGTAGGCTATATCTTTTTTTTGCATTCTGCACCCAACCCCATTCAGTCTCCTTTTTCTCATGCTAAACATCTATTTTGTAATTATTTCTGTAGTTATTGTTTATTCCTTATTAATGTTTAATATGTTTACTGTGTTTAGCTAACAAAGGCAGCAGTGACAGTTGGTTCCTGAGAGCTAATGCTAACTAGCTGTGCATCCAAATTAAACTATCATTGAGTTTTTAGACAAAGTGAGCAAAGTGGCAGCCCTTTGTGGTGTTGTTGAGGACAGCTGTGGACAGGCCACGGATCAGGATCAGGATCACTGAGGCACAATGAAAGAAGCAGGAAGTATTTTCCCTTCTGTCTGTCTTCCGGCTGCTGGCTGCACATGACTGTCAGCTGGTTTGCGTCACGTGAGCATAGCGTTGCGGAAAAAAGGAAAGATGGCAGGCTCAAGGAGCTCGAGTAGAGTGCCAGTAATGGCTGTTATTGGCCTTTTCTTCGCCCTTTTCGCCACACGGAGCTCTGCTGCTCAAGTGCCACTTCTAATGTGGTCCAGTGACGGGTAATAAGCCACTTTATTATTATTTATTTGTCAGGTAAGACTCAGTGTAACAGGCACGGATGTTCGTCATGCTAATGCTAACACTTGTTGCTAACTGTGTTTCTACTTGTATCCAGATGAGACTAAGCTTGTCGGATCTCGGCTAGCTAGCTGAAATTCATAGTTTTAAGTCTAACAACGATATGTTTGTTTTGACTCCTTGTTCTCAGTTCATTTGGTACAATGAACAAGAAACACGAGTATTTCAAAACAGTGTATACATCCATAGTTAATGTCTCACAATTGAATGCGTTTATTTGTTATTTAAATGACCCAGTGATGAAGTGAGTTAGCCTCTGGGATCGAAATGGATTAAACCGCTTTTCTAACCGCTCTCAGGCATGTTTATCAGCATGCTCGTGTCATGTGCTTTTTAATATTTTGCACTCTTCACACTTTGTATCGCAACTGCTGCACAGCAATTTGTACGGGGTCGTCCCTGTGTTTCCTGAGTCCTCATTGTAAGAGGCTGGCGAGGGCTGTATTCGCACATCACATTGCAAAAGCAGGAAAGAGAGATGGATGTTTCAAATACAGTTTAAGTGGTAAAAACCCAGTCAGCCACTGTGGAGATATCAATATTTGAAGTGAAGAAAACTGTCTGTCCGCACATTTGAGGACATATGTTTCCAGAAGTATAACGTCAGTGGGCTATAAGCTGTAGCTGGCAGACTTCAACGTAACTGACCCAGGGAAATGTACGTTAAAGGTATCTGAAGTCTCTTTTATATAGGCCTTAGTGGTCCCCTAATACTGTATCTGAAGTCTCTTTTATATAGGCCTTAGTGGTCCCCTAATACTGTATCTGAAGTCTCTTTTATATAGACCTTAGTGGTCCCCTAATACTGTATCTGAAGTCTCTTTTATATAGACCTTAGTGGTCCCCTAATACTGTATCTGAAGTCTCTTTTATATAGACCTTAGTGGTCCCCTAATACTGTATCTGAAGTCTCTTTTATATAGGCCTTAGTGGTCCCCTAATACTGTATCTGAAGTCTCTTTTATATAGGCCTTAGTGGTCCCCTAATACTGTATCTGAAGTCTCTTTTATATAGGCCTTAGTGGTGTGATGTCTCTCTCTTTCTCATGGGTTGGCCAAATTCTCTGGGCGGGCAAAGCAGAGAAAGGGGAGATAACCTTGCTCCTTATGACTTCATAAGGAGCAGATTCCAGATCGGCCCATCTGAGCTTTCATTTTCTCAAAGGCAGAGCAGGATACCCAGGGCTCGGTTTACACCTATCACCATTTCTAGCCACTGGGTGACCATAGGCAGGCTGGGGGAACGCATATTAATGTTAAAAAACCTCATAAAGTGAAATTTTCGTGCCATGTGGGACCTTTTAAACATTTGACCTAGGGGGAAAAAGCATTGCTGAGAACATTAAAAAAAACCTATTGAAAGGTCTTAACGAGTGGTATTCAGGGCATATTGAGCTGGGGAACATAGGACATAGATGCCCTTCTCAATTTCTCCCAGGATAAATAAAGTTTAATTTTGTGTTTATACACTGTGACATAAATAGTTAGTATTCTTGTAATAAAAATAAATGGAACTGAGAGCCACCTGTAAACTAAAGTGACTCAAACACATTTACACTACAGGAGGTGATTTCATAGGTCGCACAGTTCCCTAATCTATGGAGCAGACAGACAACAGACAGGCTGCTCGTACGGAAGGAAAATCTGAAAGTATACTGCTGTATGAGGTGGTTTGGTCAGAGGAAGAAGACATCACAACTAGCTGAGGGTCTCACTATGCCAACACATGTTTTGTATTGTAAGGGCAAATATCAGAGATGAAATAGATTTAGATCTTGGTAGAAGCATGCTTATTGGCTCACTGACGCTGATGAGATTTGCCTTCTGTGTATTGAAATGTGGTATTGAATGAGAAGGCATTTGATACTAAGAAGGCAATTTGGTTGGTGCCTGGAAAAAAAAATTTATCGAATTTGGTACCCAGCCCTAGTTATTGTAAGTCTGATAACAAATTAAATACGACAACTCAGTTTCAGTGTGATCTGTTATATTGACGCCATTCCCTTGATGTCTTGGCTTAAACAGAAATTGCATTTCGGAGGCAGTGCTGAACTGGTTAATAAGTGTATTTAAGTTAAATGTTATGAGTGAGTGATGGCATTTTGCAAGACAACTGAATTGATTTGAAGTGATGATTGTACTTTTTGATGTTCTGACAATTGTATAAGATATCACAATTTGTCTTCGTCTTTCCTGCGTGTTCAGTTTACCACCACTGGCATCACCTGCAGCTGGTCACATCACGTCCAATGAACAGCTGAGTGCCTACCTCACCTCTGCCTTTGGCTCTGGCCCCCACACTGTGCTGCTGTTCCTGCAGGACAAGGTCAGTCCCCGACCCGAGACACTCTACAGCAAACAAGCTTACAGTCACTAAACAGATTGGAGCTAAGGGTGAAGAGTGTTGAGGAGAAGGACTCCGCTTGTACAGATTTGAATCAAATTATTTATTTATTTATTTTTGCACAGAAGATGACGGGGGCAGAAAATAATTGTACCCATCCCATTTCCCCGCTCGCCACACGTTCACACTCTGACATAGCTTAGGGAAGACAGACGAAGGTTCACAAGTACCTAAAACAGCAGCTTGGACAGATGTGTATTGATTTCACTTAGGGCAGCACAATTAATTGTAATTATTATTGAAACTGCATTATGGACTAGTGCAATATTCAAATTGCAGGGGCAAAATATGTGTCAAAATACCATTCTGAATTAAGTATAATTGGGGTGCTGCAGAGATGTCCCGACCATAAAGTAATATTATACAGACTTGAGAAAAAAAATCTTTGTTTGGTACAGATCCTTGCAAAAGGAATCCCTTCAAAGTTGTTCATATCCCAGTTGCAATATCAGTCCAAATAATCGCAATAAGAAATGTTCCTCATATCGTGCAGCCCTCATTTTTACTGTTCATCTATTAGAAAGATAGCCCTTGGATATGCACGGAGTTGTGTAAAACAGGGTCGTAATGAGTCATGTGCAGTTTGCACTGTGACTCTGTGTAACAGTCTTCTCACTCTGGTGTGACAGTGAGCTTTGGCATTACTTCCCCTTTGGCAGTTCCTCTTCAGCACATCGTTGGGGTCTGTTCTCTGTGGTGGATCCTCATTGTTGTGACTGATTTATATTTTAGTTGTTTTGCGTTTGCACATTTTTCCACTTCTCTGCTCATGTAAATTCAATTGTGATCTTTTTATTGTTCCCCCCCCTGGTGTTCAGTTAAGCAAAGATGACTTCACAGTCTTTGGCGGAGTGTTTGGAAACAAGCAGGACAGTGCCTTTCAAAACCTTGAGGTAGGTTTGTTAGAACTGTACACACAAGTCCTAAACGAAGATGATTTTGTCCGATTGATAAATACTGATCATTCTTTCCACTCGCTCCTCTTCAGGCTGCAATGCAGTCTTCTTCCTCGTCAGTGACGCTCCCTGCTTTGGAGTGGTCGGACTCCTCTGCCATCCTGGCTCTGCTGCAAGAGAAGCTCGCTGTCTCGCCTCTGCTCGTCGACGCCGACACTCTGTCACATCTCAGCGTCAACACGTCTGCCAGCAATCTGCTGCTCATCAATCTTCCCTATTGTACTGGGTGGGTGAGACTTGTGTTCTGCAGCGTATCAGTCTATGGAAGTACAGGTTTTTTGTGTGACAATTGTCCACGAATAAAAATGTGAAAATAAACATGTTTACTGTTTTTATAGCTTGGACAAGTCTTGCAAGAAAGTCCTACATGACAATGGTAAGTTTTTACTGGTAAGGAACTTCTTGGTGTAAAGTGATCAGCATTTTAGTCACTCTAAATGAAGTTGTTTTATATATATTATTTTTTATATATATCGGACATGTGCACTGTGTAACTCAAGTATATTTTGCTTTCAACAGATGAAATTATTGGGAAAGTTCTGAGCATCATGAAAGACAAAAATGTCCCATACACTGCGATATACACAGGACTCCAGCCATCACGAGTAAGATATTCTAATCAGCACATCATGTACCAGAATTGTACAATACATTAATGTAATAATTAATTTCTATCCTTACCCAACATCAAAAAAGTCAAACAGGCATGTCATACGAAGACATAAAGCATTCTATTATTCACTTTGATTACTTATCTCCGCAGGTGATATCAGAGACATCTTTTTCTAGCCAGCCTGCGGGGCGCTCCCTGCTCCAAGCGGTAGTTCCCGATGTCAAAGCGCCCATCATGTTTAATGGAACCGGCAGTGGCCCTTGCATAATGCTTTGGGCTCAGAATCTCAGCGTCAGCCTGTCAAGCACTTCAGAGTGGACAGACCTTGCTGCACAAACACCTTCCCTGACAGGATCCCTGTGCAACAACAGCAACTCACTGTGAGATAGCCAGCCTTTTTTTCTGTTAATTCAAGAGAATGTCAGTTGTTTTTTTTGTTATTTAAAGGAAAGCAGTAATTTTAAATGTGTTCTTCTTTTCTCACTTTAGGCTTGTCCTCAGCTATGAAAACTTTACACTAAGGTAAGGCAATCATTTAATTTAAAGGAGAAGTTGGACATTTTGGGAAGTCTTTTTTTATTATTTTTTTTTTAAGTGCTCATATTATGCTTTTTGGCTTTTCCCCTTTCCTTTATTGTGTTTTTTTGTGCACGTTATAGGTTTACAAAGTGAAAAAGCCCAAAGTCCACCCCAAAGGGACTTACCATCTCCAACAGAAAACACTGTTCACAAACTGCTCCAAACAGCTCTATTGTAGTCCAGCCTTTACTTCAGAGACAAACATGGTCACTTTGTAACACACGTTATAATGCTCGCCTAGCATGGCACTCCCTCCTACTCTGCAACTGACTAGCTAGCTGTACTTGTAGGATACGGCAAAAGTTTAATCTATCAGCTAGCTTCGATATCTTCTTTGTTGCTCTGCCTGGTTGTAGTGCTAGTGCAGAGGGTATTTGAAAGACAACCGTTTATCCCGCCCCTCGGATTGAGCCCTGTCAATGGTGAGTTCCCAGACCCAACATCTTGATGTGGGTCTGGCTTGTCAGGCTACCACATAAACCTATTCTGGTACAACCTCTAAATACAAGTATGAACCTGATAATGAGCATAATATGAGCACTTAAAGTTTGATAAATACCTCTCTTTTATCTGTCTGTTAAATATGTTGCTACAGCAAGCAGCCGGTTAGCTTAGCTTAGCACAGACACTGGAAGCAATTATTCTAGCTCTGTCCGAAGGTGACAAAATCCTCCTCCCCCTCTAAAGCTCACTAATCAACACGTTATATCTCGTCTGTTTAATCGGTTCAACAACAGAAGTGTAAAAACTGTGATTCTTGGCCGAGCGCAGTGACTTCTGCAGGTGACCAGCAGAGACTCCCCTGCGCCTGGCCAAGAAATAGATCCGTGCACCTTAACCCCAATAAAAACCACTGGTTTACTCTACATTTCAGAGATTAAACAAAGAACATAAAACGTGTTAGGAAGTGAGTTTTAGAGGTGCTCGCAGGTAGATTTTGTTACCTTTGGACAGAGCCAGGCCAGCAGTTTCCAGTCTTTATGCTTAGCTAAGATAACCGACTGCTGATTGTAGCTTCATATTTAAGGGGCTGATGAGAGTGGTATCGATCTTCTAATGTAACTCTGGGAAAGACCAGCAAATAAGTGTAATTTCTTTTAAAGTGATAGTATAACAACTATTTTATATTGATGGATGTCCGTTACATTGAAGCCATTGCCAAATGAGTTGATACAAAGCTATTCAAGCCTATCAGCGCCACAAAACTCTCTGTGGATTTCTCAGTATGGATATGTTTACTAAATGGTGTAGTCCGGCGACTTTTGCACGCAGCAGCTCGAGTGATGCGTTTTTACGTCAACGCTGAGAAAGGACAACAGCGTTAAGCTTCGGAGACAAAGAGGACATAACAATTACCAGATAATTACCTCTTCTGAAGAGTCCATCCACGTGTCCTCCTTAATTTATTTATTTTTAAATTTTTGGGCATTTCTGCTTTTATTGGATAGTAAAGCCGAGATATGAAAGGCGAGAGAGAGGGGGAAGGACATGCAGGAAAACCGTCACAGGTCGGACTCGAACCCTGGGCCTTGTGCGTCGAGGAATAAACCTCTGCATGTGTGCGCCGGCTTTACCAACTGAGCTAACCGGCCATGTGTCCTCCTTAATTTGACTGGATAAACCCTACTAACTGCTTGGAGGAGGGGTGGTGCACGATCGCTGAAGGCTTGCGTCAGTTTAATTCCTCATGGGGGCGGCAGAAACTACTCACTATCGCTTTAATCACTTGTTTAAAGCCACTGAAAACTCAGCTTCAAATCTTAAGTATTTCTCTGGTATGGTAAATATTACTGACTAAAAAGCATCATCCTTAGGTAATATTTATTAAGAGTTTAACACTCAAAATCTCAGCTAATCTGTTTCATCATGATTTTAGGGCAGTTAATGTTGTGTCAGCCCCTGTAAATTTCAGACCATATTCTTCAGCATAATTCACATTTAGACTACTTATTTCTTATATTAAATGTTAAATTAGTTGTGTATACATTTGCCAGGGTTAGTGCAATGTAAAGCTGTGTGTCCCAGTCTTTGTTGATACTAAGACTTGGTCAGGAATTTTCAGATCTGACGCACAGGGGTGTAATTTTACAATTAATAAACAATTAAGCCATAGATGAATTAGATTAGATATGATTGCTACGCAACCGTGTTAGTGGTTATTATTTTGGTACAGCATGGTAGCTCAGTTCCAGTGCTAAAAAATAAAACAAAAGGATTCAAACAGGCACCATAAACCATTACATAAAAGTACAATGATTGATGCAGCAACAATCTTCTGTTGACCCCCAGGTTTGCCATGAGTCAGCGGTTCTTTCCTGTGTCTGGACGGAACTGGTTCACCCTGGACACTGTGCAGCTGGAGGCAAGCGGCCTAACCGCGTCTTTCATTGGGAGCCGCAACATCTACGCCCCCGCAGAGTATTCTTTCCACTGCCAGTCCGTCACTAGCTTCCGAGATACTCTGCTAGTGCCAAACAACACAAACCAGAACACCACGCAGTGGAGGCTCAATTTTGTCGACTTCCAGGTACGACTTATTACCGCTGCATTTTACATCCTGCCACTCAATATTCCTGCAGCGTTTTTAATCATCACGTGTGTCTTCCTGTTCATCCCTGCATTTTCCGATACAGATTCAGGGCTTCGGTTTGTCCAACGGAACAGATTTCTCCTATGCCAGTGACTGTGCAGGCTTCTTCACCCCAGGGATTTGGATGGGACTGGTGACCTCTCTGCTCATGCTGTTAATTTTCGTGTACGGCCTGCACATGATCATGCAGCTGAACACCATGGATCGATTCGACGACCCCAAAGGTCCATCGATTTCAGTGCCTCAGACGGATTGAAGCGCTTTATGACACACACACACACACACACACACACACACACACACACACACACACACACACACACACACACACACACACACACTCCTCAGTCCTTCAGTGCCTGCTAGGAGAGTCCCTCCCTGTCTTGTAGCTTGTGTGCGTTTGGGCCTTTTTCTTTGAAGATATTTGTCAGATAGACTTTCCCTCTGATAACCTCTCCTGTAGATTTCTCTCCTAAATCCTTCCACAACTGTCTGTGGGATACTGTTGTCTTGCAAGGCGCATTCCATTTCATCTCTCCCCATTTGCAAGTGCCAAAGTGGATGCACCTTTTTATACGAGTTGGTTTTGAGTGCATGTGCTAAGAGATGTTTTTGTGCCACTGTTGGCCATACACAGTGGCTATTTTCAGTGAAATAATTAGCAATAATTTCTCGTAACCAGAGAATGTCTTGTCTGTGCCAACATGAATGTGATTGCTGGATGCTGTAGGACCGTTTCAGACCTCAGTTCTTACTTCATTTTTTTTTTCTCAACTCAACTGTAATTTAATGACTACTGCTTAATGCAAGATGTGCCTGTGTATAAATAATAGATGGCTGTCTGTGACTGTTTTGGAATTGCCTTACAAAAATATGCCAATACTTAAAATGGGATTAGTTCTGTTCTCACTCTTACAGACTATCCAACTCAAGTGCCACCACTTAAATCCTATATTTTCTTGACGAGTTATTTATTCATATAAAAAAAACACTGCTCACCCTTAAAGTTTACTACTTGCTTCAGGTGCATTCATTTAATAACAGTGCCTCAGTTCTGCTTTTTAATGTGCAATTGCCATGACATGTAATGTACATTGTCTTGTAATTGAAAATAAAGATGTCTATAAATTATGATTTAAAAATTATGTTTAAAGTTGTTTTGAATGGTTTACTTTGTCCTTTACACCAGCAAGGAACAGCTGTACCAACTCGGTTGCCATAGTTACATCAAGTCAAAACACGACGACGTCATGGCAGGTCGAGCCTGAGCTAACTGGTTGCGAGACTCTTCTTTTTTTGGTACAGTTTTCGCAAGTTTCTTGCCCACAAGTTTGTTACCGAAAATGTCAGCAGCTCCTGTTCAGAGAGTATTTTTTGGCACCTCTCAGGAGAGGAAACTCTTTCCCCTCCACCATGCACCAGACCGACTGGGAAACCAAATGGCACGACAGCCAGCGCCACACATCGGCCCTAGCAGCTATGACAACCATGAGGTTTGTGTCTGCCACACATCCTTTTTTCAGAATAATTTGTGCTTGTCACTTATTTAGAAACGAAAGTCAATGGGTTTCACACAAATACTAGCTAGCTAGCTATATAGCTAAGGTCGTTTGCTTTATGATGATACGTGTAGCCTGGGGAGAAATCACCACTTTGGGGGATAACGTTACAACGTTACAAGCTATGGGTAGACTACAAGTATCAAATTGTTGCCCCCCCCCCCCGTAACGTTATAGAGTCCGACTTATTTATTTATTTTTGTCACTAATAGACAGACATTTCCAGCGCAACGGTGAACGCAAGTTAGCTGTCTCTCAAAACTCTCCATTCGGTCTAGCCACAATATGGTATGTCACTAAATATGTCTATATATATATAGTACTGTAGGCCTAGCTATGTCATAAAAAGTCATAATAGCTACTTCTTAATACAGAAAATATATTTTAAATCATATTCATAAAAATGTCAATTACGTTTGGTGTCATACTATACTATGGTATTTTTTTTTATGACATAGGCTATTACCATGACTTTTTTGAAGACATTTTTATGATCTATTATGGCAAGTCATAAAACAGTCATAAAGTCATAGTATGTAATAAAAAAATGTCCGGTGTGGCCCTCAATCATATGCTGGCTCCCTAAAATGGCACCCAGTCATCAAAACTTTGAGTCATAAAATTTATACAAAAATCATGTTATTGTATGTAGAAAAAAGTCATATAGTTAGCCAATAGTCATAAAAAAACTCAAAATAGTCATAGTATAGTGTAATAGTATAGTCGAAAAAAGTCATAGTATGTCTGAAGAAGTCATAGTATAATATGTTGAAAAAAGGCACAAAAAGTCATAGTATAGTTGTCAAAAAAGTAATAGTATAGTATATTGAAAAAGTCACAAAAAGTCATAGTATTGTATGTTGATAAAATATATGGTATAGCATACAGTAAAAAGTCATAATATAGTATATTGCAAAAAGTTGCAAATTGTCATCGTATAGTATCTCAAAAAAGACATAGCACTGTATAGTATGTTGAAAAAGTCACAAAAAAGTCATAGTATAGTATGTCGTAAAAAGTCATATTATATATTATGTCGAAAAAAAAAGTCATAGTATTGTATGTCGAAAAAGCCATAGTATAGTATGTTGAAAAAAGTGATAAAAAGCCATAGTATACTTTAGTATGCTATAGTATAGTATGGCGAAAAAACTCATAGTAAAATATGTAAAAACAAAAAGTCATAACAAAGTTTAAGCATAGTATGTCAAAAAAAAGTCATACAAAAGTCATAGTATATTATGTTGAAAAAAGTGATAAAAAAGCCATGGTAAAGTATGTCAAAAAAAGTCATAGTATAGTATGTCCAAAAAAATGATAAAAAAGTCATAGTATAGTATGTAGAAAAAAGCCATACAAAAGTCATGGTATACGTCGAAAATAGTTGTAATATAGTAAATTGAAAAAGTAAAAAGATGTCATAGTATAGAATGTCAAAAAAGTCATAGCAATGTTGAAAAAGCCATAGTATTGTATGCCAAAAAACGTCATAGTATTATATGTCCAAAAAGGTCATAGTATTATATGTCCAAAAAAGTTATAGTATAGCATGTCCAAAAAGTGATTAAAAAAAAGCCTTAGTATAGTATGTCGAAAAAATGTCATTAAAAAGCCATGGTAAAGTATGTCCAAAAAGTCAAAGTATAGTATGTCCAAAAAAGTCATAGTATTGTATGTTGAAAAAAGTCATTATAAAATCATAGTATGCCCAAAAAGTGATTAAAAAAAGCCATAGTATAATGTCCAAAAAAGTCATAGTATTGTACAAGAAAAGTCATATTATAGCATGTCCAAAAAAGTGATAAAAAAGCCATAGTATAGTATGACGAAAAAAGTCATTAAAAAGTCATATTATAGTATATCGAAAAAATTCATAGTATAGTATGTCGAAGAAAGTCATAAAAAGTCGTAATATAGTATATCGAAAAAAGTCAAAAAATGTCATAGTATAGAATGTCAAAAAAGTCATAGCAATGTGTAGTATGCCGGAAAAAGTTATTTTTATTAATTAAAAAGGGTTATTTTGCCTTAAACCCCTAGGTTATATTTCATGTTCCTGTGTGTACAGTTAATTGTGTGATCTAATGTTTGAATCGTATCCATAGATTTACATTGGAGTTGTGGAATTTACTAAAGACTGTGAATGCAACACGTTTGTTTGAAATGTACTGTAATTACCACCATTACCACACGTGGTGTGGTAAAAAAAACAACCTAACCTGATGAGTTTCGCATCCTATCATGCTGTTGGTGTATCCAACCTCTAATTAGTCAGTCATTAGACATCATAATGTTCCTTAGCTGTTGATTGGTTGGGGGGCGGGAAAACACCGCAGCAGTTGCATGTCATGTCTATGGTCGCGACTCTCTCGTTATCCAGCTACCTCGGCTCTGGAGAGAAGACGAGGAGAAAACCAACGCATAATGCGTATACCGGAACGGTTACGTTTTGCATTGACTTATATAATACCCCTACTAATCGGATGAGAGATAAAATTGCAGCCGCTGTTAATTCGGAGTTACAGTGCAGTGTGTTTAAGGAGTAGTGTGTTTAGCCGCCAACAAGTCACGCCGCCACTAGCGTGCATGAACTTCAGTAACGTTAGCTCAGATGCTAATCATCGCCTAGTTTTGTAGCTTTGGAGAAGACGACAGAGAACCAGGTAGCGCACTGAGTCACCAGGTAAAGCCCAGCGGCACCTCTGGCGACGTGGTAGGGTAGAAGAGAGTCTCTTTTTTACCGGACTGTTCAAGGAGTGTTTAGCATTGACCCGTGGTCTCCGCCATTGTCTAGTAGGCTACGAGGTAACCTGAACATGGGGGGAGGCCAATTGGTGAAATTGGCCTGAGATTGGTAATTTGGCAATTAGATTACTTTATTTTATTCCCATTGTCATTTCTGAGACCTATTTCGGTTTAATGTTTTAATTTAGAAATGGTGCAGTAAAGTCTATTTTGTAAAGGTATATTGATTATATGGGTGTTATGGTGTAGTGCAAGTGAAATCATCCACACATTTACAGGGAGTGTTTTATCCTCATGCAAGTAGACAGTCACACACTCAACACATTTCTGACATGCATTATAGAGAGCATTCACATTGAGTGTACGTAAACCAATCTGGGCGTTGTGCACAAGACCTGTAAGACAGAATTGTGTTACAATTGTATGTCAGAAAAAGTCATAGTACTGTAAAGTATGTTGAAAAAAAGTCATAGTATATATTATGTTGGAAAAAGTCACAAAAGTCATTGGATAGTATGTCGAAAAAAGTCATAAAGTCGTAGTATTGTTTTAAAAAAGAAGCCATAGCATGTCGATAAAAAAGTAATAGTATAGTATGTCGGGTAACGTCATAGTATTGTTTGCCGGAAGAAGTCATAAAGTCATGGTATAATATTTTGGGAGAAGTCATAGATAGACTTTGTCATTTCACAAGCTTGTGTAACGAAATTTGCTGTGCCGTACCTGAATAAAGTACAAAAGTAAAACATACACAAATAAATACTCTTAACATACACTCGTGCAGTCATCCCAGCCAATATATGAACAGTGTTGCATTGGTTGTATTATTGCAAATATAGTTCATCAGACACCAAGGCAAGGAAATGTTTGATTTTGTTCAGCTCAATGATGGCTCTTGGATAAAAGCTGTCCTTCAGTCTGTAGGTGGGAGCTTTGAGTGCTCTGTAGCGCCTCCCAGTGGGTAACAGACAGAACAGGTGATAACAGGGGTGGGTCTTATCTGCCAGGATGTTGTTAGCTGTGCAGAGGCAGCGGGTCCTGAAGGTGTCCTCCAGAGAGGGTAGGGTGAGTCCAATATATAGTATATGAGTCCTATATAGTATGAACAAATGTCATGAGTAGTGTGTTGGAAAAAGTCATTTTATAGTTCGTTAGAAAAAAGTAATAATAGTATAGTATGTTCGAAAAAAAAGTCATAGTGTAGTATGCTGAGTCATATATACATACCAGCAAACTCAGAAGGGCTGAAAAAGGTGACCGTTTCACAAAAAACATCCATTAAAAGGGTATTTTACAATAACTGAATGTAGCATGGGGCTGGCGAGGCCAGTTTGAAGTGAACACATCTGTGTTGTTTTTCAGACAACAGCAGCTGCAGACTGTTATACGTTCCTCTCCAGTGAAATACAGACACACGTTTACACTATTTAGCTGTCAGCATTTTAACCGTGTTTACTCCAGCTGCTAGCTAACGGTAGGCTAACGTTACCTGCTGTCGAATGTAGTGTTAACTAGCGTGACATGCGGCGATGTTTAGGTTGCCTCTAACGTCCGTTTTCGGAGCATCAGAGAGAAGCGCAGGCATTTCAGTGGCACCTAAGGCACCGAAATCTGCGTTGCTAATCTGTCCGGTAGATAACTGTCGTTAAGGCACCAGGCACCGTATTAGCAGCACTGGGTCCGGTGCTAATACCCGGCTAATAAAAACGGCGATTTTAGCCGAAAAGCAACTACTTTGCAGGTATGTATATAGTGTATCGAAAAAGTCATAGTATAGCATGTCAAAAAAAAGCCACAAAATCATAGTATAGTATGTCATGGACTCATGGTACTGGATAGTACCAAAGTACTTGTGGTACTGTATAGTATATCAAAAGTCATAAAAAAAAAGTCAGTGTATGTCAAAAAAAGTCATATAGTATTTCTAAAGTCAAAGTGTTGTTGGGGGGAAAAAAAAATCATAGTATAGTATGTCGAAAAGGTATAGTATGGATTGTCAAAAAAGTAAATAGTGTAGTATGTCGAAAAAAATCATAGTACTTAGTATGTTGAAAAAAGTAATAAATAATAGTTTAGTATGTCGAAAAAAGTCATAGTATGCATTGAAAAAAGTTGCAAAAAATCATAGTATAGTATGTCAGTCATAGTATAGTATGTTGAAAAGTCGTCAAAAAGTCAAAGTATGTTGAAAAAAAGAAAAGAAAAAGGTCAGTATTTTTGAGAAGTCACAAAATCATAGTATAGTATTTCAAAAAGGTATCGTATGGATTGTGCAAAAAAGAAAGTGTAGTAGGCCTATGTCCATAAAAGTAATAGTATACATTAAAAAAAGTTGCAAAACCTCATTGTCATGTTAGTCATAGTATGTCCAAAAAAGTAATCGTATAGTATGTCAAAAGTCATAGTACTTTATATGTTGAAAAAAGTCATAGTATAGCATGTCAAAGAAAGTCACGCTAGTCTACATTGAAAAACAACACAAAAAATCATAGTATAGTATGTTGAAAAAAGTCATAGTATACATTAGAAGTCCCACAAAGTCTATAGTATGTCGAAAAAAAGTCATACTATAGCATGTTGAAAGAATCATAAAAAGGTCATAGTGTAGTATGTTGAAAATAGTAATAGTATAATATGTTGGAAAAAGTCATAGTCTAATATGTTAGAAAAATGCCACATGGCCGTGTCATATGCTGGCTCCTAAAATGGCACCCAGAACTCTGAGGACCCCTGATGTAGGATTTTTGTTTTAAAATGCTTCAGGTCAGTTTAACTGTTAACTTTAAATTGAAAATGGTCCCCCCTCCCCCCTCAATGTTAAATTACAGCCCTGTATGTTGTGTGTTATGTTGTATGATTTATAACTAAAAGAGGTCTTCATTTCCCTTGCAGTTTGGCACCCTACTCTATGACTTACAGAGGACACCGGGGAGTAAGAAAGGATATGGTCTGTCTGCCAGGACCGCAGCACGCTTCCCGCCCTGTAGCAAGGTACGTTCAACTTAAATGATGGGGAATTCCACTGATTTGAAATATGGAGCTCAGTTTATTTGTCTACTCATCCTGTGAAACAGCTGTATAATATTGTCTTAAGAGCGTGGTTATCCCAGCTTTGACTTTTTAATAGAATTTAAAAAAAAACACACACACACACACATTACAAACTGATGGTGTGAGGTGAGGAAGAAGTGAGCATTTACCAGGTCGCAGAGGGTCTGATGAAAGATCCTATTATGTTGCATCACGGGAATTAGTTTTGTTTTTGGAGCTTGACCCATGAAAGGGAATAAATTGGTGGTGGAGGAAGTACAGTATTCAGATCATTGACTTAACAGTACTAAGTGTAAGTATGTCAGTATTATTAGGAAACTGTATGTATCAAAAGTACTCGATGCAGAAAAATGTCCCCCTGACTGTTATACTTTTATATATTGTATCATTAGATTATTAGATCTAGATTAGGCTTTTACTTGTTGTAGTTGGTTGAGGTGGAGCTCATTTTTAAATGTTTAAATGGCAAATGATTTTGATTATAGATCAATCTTCCTTAAAGTGACGCCTTCCCAATGTTTGTTTTGACCATCCTACAGTACAACATACAAAAATTATTACAAATAAACAATTGATTGGTTAATTGACTAATCGTTTCAGCTGTACTTGTTTTTACTGTTGGATAGTTTAATTTGTAACAAAGCATATTTTAAAAGCTCTTTATTTGTAAAGTATAAATGTACCAAGTTTCATTCTAAGATCAGAACATAACCACTACTGCTTTGATTTGACCGTTATATATATATATTTTTTAAATCTGCCTCTTGTGAGTTGCAGTGCTAAATGGCATGTAAATAACATGTCAAGTTTAATTTAATTAGTTACAATTTCTATCCCCAGACAGCGACCCCTTCCCCACAGCAGTACCAGCAGGATCAAAGCCGGTCCAGAGCCCCCCCTCCTGGCAAAACCCCTTTCAACTCAACCACAGAGAGGTTCAGAAGCATGTCATGTACAGCGGAGGACAGCCCAGGGTGAGACACAGACAGACAGAAAGAGAGAGAGACAGCTCCAATGTAACAGTGGTGAACAGGGCTGACACATGGTCATTTTGTGATACAGGCCCGGGACCTACGCTCACGATGCAGTGACAAACAGGAAAGTGAGCTGGCCCATGTGCTTCGGAAACCCCGACTGGTCCAGGCTGCCCCAGACGCAGAAGAAGTCACTCCGGGTGAAGGTAAGGTTTGAACTCCAAAACAGACAGTAAAACAGACTGAAAGAGGCAGCCGGTTCTTACATGCAAACCCCCCCTTTTTTTTTTATTTATTCATTTAGCTGAAGAAGTAGGAAAATTTTCTCAACCCATCAAGGAACCGTTTAGTTTATCTGAAACATTTAAATTCTGAACCACCAAGTTTGTAGATATACATGACTGGACGAGAACATGACAAATTGTAATCTGGAAAGTAACTAAAGCTGTCAGACAAATGTAGTCGTGAATGAGTAGAAGTAAAACGTTGCATAAAATGGGAATACTCAAGTAAAGTACCTCAATTTGTAAGTAAGAGTGCTTGAGTGAACCCACCACTTTCTATACAGAAATAAGTATCTGTCTTGTCATGAATACCAATAAGTGTTGCCCAAAATGTTATTTGGTAAAGTAGTTAACGTGCAGATAAAAACATGTTTTGAGCATTGTTACCGATCCCAAACCCTGTACCAAAAGTACACACAGCTGCTGCTAAATAAATGCACTATTTGGTTGGATACATTCCTAATGTAAAGCAACACATCTAATGCTCTTTTGTTTTCCTTCAGCTAAACAAAGAAAAGGAGTTCCTGAAGCACAGAAGCAAGGTGGCCTACCTGAGTTTGTACTACTAACTCTAAAGCTGACGGATGAAATCCCACCGGGATACTAATGTAAAAACTGGTGCCTTTGTCAAATTATTTTCCTCAACTTTTACAGACATTACCTGGACTTGGAAGAAAAGTTAGATATCTCAAGAGTAAAAAACAAACAAGTAATTTATCTTTATTCACAAAATGACTGTGATTTCACCATGTTTTTACAAAGTTAGTGCTTGCTGAAAAGTAACGCAACAAAAAAAAAATAAGTTGTCTCTTCAAAAGAAGTCTGTCAATATACAAAATACCAACAGCGGCGCTGGTCCGGGACGCTTCACCGCCGTGCCTCTCTCCTCTCTGGGGAGGGAATCGCTGCACTGCTGGAAGCACCAACCACTGTGGCAAGTGTGTGTCTGTTGGCTCATATTGGTTTCATTTCTTCCTCCTCACTTTGGGTTTCTTGACCGGCCGAAGGTACGGGTTGTCGATCACGTTGTCCTCGCTAGCCTTAGCGGAGGGAACGACGCTGCTGGGAGGAAGCATGGAGTTCTCTTTGTCACCTCCTGGATCATCCTGAGTGAGGGAAATGGGGGAAAAAGATCCATTAAGTGACATTGAACACTACATACTTGCACATCACATTTAAAAGGAATAATTTGACATGCATTTATTTGTTCTTCAAGATTGCTACACGTCTCATGTCTGTGGGTTGAGTATAGAGCTCGAGCCAGCAGGCTTAGCGTAGCTTAGCATACAGACTGGAAACAGCTAGCCTGGCTCTGTCTGAAGTAATAACTACATCTGCATATCAGCACCTCCAAAAGCTCCCTGCGCATGTTTATCAGTACAGCAATGGAAGTCACTGCTCCCGACAAAGAAATAGTAACAGCATGTAACTCCCAGTAAATGTACAATTTCAATAAGTGAGACATATGTGTTAATTAGCAAGCAGAGGTGGAGGTAGTGTTTTTTTTAAATTAGATTTTTTTTTTATAACTTTGTCAAGAGCCAGGCTAGCTGTTTCCCTGTTTCCAGTCTGTATGCTAAGATAAGCTACTCGTAGCTCTAGCGACATTCAAACGGATAATGAAGTGGTATCAATCCTCTCATCCAACTCTCGGCAATAAAGTGAACAAGCTTATTTCACGAAATAATCTATTATATAATAAATCTATTGCTTTAAATTGTTTTAGAAAAGGCTAATTGGATTCTTTAAACTCAGATTTACGTCGCAGTACCATGTATCACACCTACACCTTTAATATTATGTAGGGCTTCCTGGTACACTACTTGCATGTTTTATGAACATGTTCAGTGGTTTTGAGTTCCAGGAATATGGATCCCAGTATTTCCTTGGAATTTTTACTAAAACCAGTTCCTGGGAAAATTACCCGCAGGAAGACAGGATTTTTTTTTTTTTTAAGAATTTGTCACATCTGTTTTCATGTACTGAAACAAAGATGCCTTCTCCAAACCTCATTGATGCCATTGAAGTTCAAACTTAAAATGCTGTTATTAATAAAACTGGATCAACCTTCTCTTAATCCGAGAGGGATATTCTTTCTCTGCCACTTCAACCAGTAATAACCTCAGGTCAGCACTAACATGGTCATACACTGTACATTTACAAATACAGTGGCTTGAATACGTTTACACACCCATGTTAAAGTTGACTAAAAAGAGGAATAAAAATCTATCTTTTGGAAACTCATCTTAATGCCTTAATTAAAATAATTAGGAAAAAATCCAACCTTTAAGGACACCAATTTTCTTTGTGAATGAATAATGTATGGCAAATAAATAAATGTTCTTCCTTAAAATACAGGGGGCATAAGTATACACACCTCTATATTAAATTCCCATAGAGGCAGGCAGATTTTTATTTTTAAAGGCCAGTTATCTCATAGATCCAGGATACTATGCATCCTGATAAAGTTCCCTTGGCCTTTGGAATTAAAATAGCCCCCCATCATCACATACCCTTCACCATACCTAGAGACTGGCATGGTTTGATTTCAGTTAGCCTAATAGCTGGTTTGATTAACATTGAGAGATGATTTTTTTATGGAAAGTACCCCATGCCAAATCTCTAGGTATGGTGAAGGGTATGTGATGATGGGGGGGGCTATTTTAATTCAAAAGGCCAAGGGAACTTTATCAGGATGCATAGTATCCTGGATCCATGAAATAACTGGCCTTTAAAAATAAAAATCTGTCTGCCTCTATGGGAATTTAATATAGGGATGTGTATATGTATTTATTTGCCATACATTATTCATTCACAAAGAAAATTGGTGTCCTTAAAAAGGTATTCAAATTTTGAATACCTTAAATCTTTCCAAACTTTTTAAATTAATTTCCAAAAGCTGGATTTTATTCCTCTTTTTAGTCAACTTTAGCATGGTTGTGTAAACTTATGCATGCCACGCAAATGTCCCCATGTCTCTGGATCCAAATTATTGTATGCAAGAAATCCTAGAAGTTCGAGCAAAACAGCAACAGGAATACTGAGATTCAAATTCCTGGCACACAAACCTACTGAAGATCTTCATAATAGAGCTTCTTTATATTCTACATGACATTTTCCAAATCCACCCTAAGTAGAGCTCCTGGAGGCACTACGTGAAATTGAAGAGGTAGGTTTGATACTTGGTACTGGTAAGTAAATCAGAGTTTAAAAAATTTGTCTTTTTGAATTATTGTGCACAAATGTGTGGAAGCAGTGGCCGAGTCCCAGGACGTAATCACTTTAGAAAAAAAAACACACTATATCAAAAACCGGGCAAGCTCCAGTAGTAAAGACTTACATTGATGAGGTTTCCTGCTGCGTTCTCACTGTCTGTCTGGTCGTCCTGCTCCGAGGAGTCCGTCTCCTCCAGAGTCTGCAATTCCAGCTCCGAGGGCAGGAGGGCACTGAGATATGGGATGCTGCTTGGTTGTGCTGCGATCACTGGAAACACACTCACAGGGATTAAAACTCATAAATAAAACATGCTTTCAGTAGTTTGACAGACATGCAGGCATACAGAGAACAAGACGGACTTGAATGGGTAAACAACATATTACGACCGATTTTTTTGAAATAAATGTCCACTTGATGGAATCACTCACATGGGAAGGCAGTGATGTCGTCTTTGAAGAGGCTCTGAGTTTCTCCCGTCTTGGCCATGAAGCGTGTGAGCGCTCGCTCCACGTCTCTCTTCTGACTTGCTGCCTTCTCTCTCACCACTTGGTAGTCTGACACAGGCTCCCTGAATGTCTAAGGGCACAAAGGAAAACACACCTCACACACACTTCACTTTCTGAATTTCATATGCTACACATAATGAACGGCTTGCCAATTCATGCCAGGACTGCAGAGTGGTGAAACTGAAGGGTGTTTCCATGTCACTCAGGGAGATTACATCTTATCTTAACATATAATATTACCAAAAGATTACATTAGTTCAGGGTTTGTTTAAGGATCTCTAAAACTACCAAGAAAAGTTCTGACTCACAGGTGTCTTGATGTACGTGTGAGGGTCAGGGAACTCTGGGAAGTGGCTGGGGATGTAAGCCGGATGTATGCGTTTCTGTCCGGCCGACAGTGCTTTGGGAGTCACAGGTGCGTTCGTCACTGGAGCTGAAATTTATAAAAATCCAATCAATAAGAAGTTCACATCTATGTCCATTTTTTTTTCAGTTATATAGAATCAATGTAGAAAGTGAAACTACCATTACTAGCCAATTTCATAATCCATACCAACAGTGGAAAGCAGAGTGCCTACTTACGGGCAGTTATGACCATCCTCTGTGATCTCTTGGCATACACAGGCAGGGTGTCGGCATTGAAACCTGCAGTGACACAACAGATCAAATTATGTCTTTTTTATTTTTTTATTTAACCTTTATTTATCCAGGTAAACTGTTTGAAAACAACTTCTCATTTACAAACATGACCTTCTGTGTTAGCCAGGCTTCATTGATATGTTGTGGCGTTTTCCCACCACATGGTGGCTGCTCAACTCGCCTTTTTCGGTTTTCCATGATGAAAAAAAGTCCCTGGTACCTGGGGGTGTCCTGAACAAACCCGCCATTTTTAAATAGTTTAGCCAGCGGTGTTTGTTTTTTTGGGCTGCCTCCAGCTTCTTTTGAAACTAAATTTGTCTTCTGGCTGTGGCAACGGCCACATGCCGAGAGTCAAAAACAACACACCTTTGACGTTCTGTGCGTGTGTTGCGTTAGGTCACGGCAGTTTCCTGCGGCGTCGCTCTGACGACCAGCCACGCTCGCCTCAGGCATGAGGCGGTACTAAATCTGCAATGGAAAATGGAGGATGGGGCACCGCGGCCGAGTCGAGCCGAATAGAGTAGAGTAGATCAGGTACCATGTAATGGAAAAACGCCATTGGTGTCCTCCAGTACTTACCCATTTCAATGAGTGTGACCACTGTATCTGCCAGGGTTGGGACGCTTCTGGCTGTGTGTTCACAATAAGCTTTAGCACACCGACCTATTTCAGTTATATCTGTAAAAGAGGCAACAGAAACTTTGGGGTTTAGAAAAGTCTCTGCTAATAATGACATTTTGTAGATATAACCAATTGAAAGGTCATAAAAAATGAGATTTATTTTCTGTTCATTATCAACAAATGCACGTGGTCATTTTCAGTAGGAGCATACATCATTAAAATAATGTGGAAGTTCTCAGTGCCGATACACCTGAACTCAGGGTATCAGCCAATACAGAGTACCAATCCAGTAGCCTTGGTGCATGGCTCTGTCTCCTTGTCTTGATAAGATATAACGTCAGTCCTGATTTTCTGAACCACTCTCCTTCATGCTTTCTTAAACATGTATAATAAAACTATTTTGACCCTCGTTCTGAATGTGTATTATTAGAAAAACTAAACTGAATCTTTTTGATCACCACCTCCAGTTTCACAGTAAAGGCCCACCACTGCTTTGTGAAAGCAGTGGTGGGTGTATGTATTATTGCATTTTAATGTGATTAAAATGCAATAATACATTTTGACACATATGCAGGAAGTGATGTATCAGCTACAGCTGCTACAATGATCGAACTATATCTACACAGAATCTTCATCCCCCTGCTGACATGATTAAAGATCTACAATCCATCCACAGAGGAAGAGCCACAAAGGAGATGTCCGTTTTTCTTTTGGTCCAAAATCTGTCTCAAAATCAATAAGTCTTGTCACGTATACAGTATATCACCACAGATACCAAAAATAATTTCCTTTACTCATCTCATTAAAATACCTTGGACACCTCCCTGATCAGTGAAGTTCCTGGCGCTGCACTGTAGCGACCAACAGCACAAAAACTCTAATGCTATTTTAAAGAAGGGTCGATGCATGCAATATATGTATTTATTTATTTATTCATGGTCGTAAGTGCCTTGGCCGAAGATGCTGGTATGGTTGATGCAGTGTGTTATTGTTTTTGCTGTTTTATATTAGTTCTGTGTACTTTCTGTGAAATGTCGGGTTGATGCATGACTGTATAAAAGTGAAGACAAAACGTGTGGCTGGCTGCAGTATAGATCATCAATACGGCCCCCATGTAAAGGCCCGGACTATGGCTGCAACAACGAATCGATAAAATTCGATTACTAAAAAAAGTTGGCAAAGAATTTCATTATCGATTCGTTGTGTCACGCAACTACTACGCCACTCAGTCGCAGAGATTTTTTTTTTTTTGTTGAGCGCAGAGAGGAGCAGAGAGGAGCAAAAGAAAAGAAAAAAAAGAGCAGAGCGGGGGTAGAGGAAATACAGAGAGAGACCGGAGAGACCCGTAACGTTGTTCTGAAACACACAGTGGAGGCAGAGAAATCAGTACGACCTAAGTCATCCAAGGTGTGGGAGCATTTCACACTAAATAAATCAAAAACATGTTAATTGCAAGATAAGCAAAAGCGACATGGCATGGCACGGGCGCACCACGGTGATGAGTCAGCACCTAAAACGTAAACATGTTGGAGTCCTTGATGAGGAGGAAGAGAGTTCAACAGCAGGGTAAAGTCACTACACTATCCTACTTCTGTTCCGTTCTGAAGTGAGGAACTTAACGTCCCTCCAGTAGCTCTTCTGGTGCTGCCGTTTACTCGTTATCCAGCTGACTAACCCATATCAGTTATTGTTGACAAATAGTGTGTGGTGTATAAATGAACTTAACTTGCACTTACTACAATGATGGTAATAATTTAATGAATGTGTGTGTGTGTGTGTGTGTGTGTGTGTGTGTGTGTGTGTGTGTGTGTGTGTGTGTGTGTGTGTGTGTGTGTGTGTGTGTGTCTCTCTGCGTGTCTGTCTCTGTCTGTCTGTATCTGCTATTTGGGTTACTTACCTTTACACAACTATTAACTAAAAACAACAAGTATGTATGTATTGAGTTGATGTAAATTAATGCTTTTGTTTTTTATCCGATTCATCGATTAATCTAAAAAATAATCGACAGATTAATCGATTATTAAAATAATCGTTAGTTGCAGCCCTAGCCCGGACACACCAAGCCGACAGCCGGGAACTAATGGCGACGACGGCCAACTGTGGCGCACGTAGGCCCTCGTGTCTTGGCCAAAAATTAGCACTGGAACACACCGCAGAGACTACAGCCAACGACCAAGTACCACGTACCTTCTGAGTCTGCGTGAGAGGAAATAAATCTCCATATCAGCAGGCGGTGGTAATCTATTCGTCATTCAACAAGGGAAACCGGATAACGTTGCTATGATACCCACAACGAGCAGCGGCAGAACCGAACAGAGCCTAGGCTTCCTCCCTGCCAGAAGACAGCGGACAGTGGGAAATATCTAACCGGACTGTCCCTCTCCCGGGCTGTCGTCCGTTCTCTCAGCAAAGAAGTCTCCCTACAATGCGGCCTGCTGCTGGCTCATTAGCTTGCTAATTTCATCCACCCAACATTCCCTTTACTCATCTCATTACAATAGCCCAAATAGGACCGACGGCCGCCTAGGTGCATCAGGGCCTCAAGTGGATGGTACATGGACCAAACTTCTGTCATTTTCAGCATACCTGCAAACTCAGAAGGGCTATTAGCACCGGGTCTCGGACTCCCCCCGCCAATCCCCCCCCAATAAAAACTTCCCCAAAAAGCGACTAGTTTGCACGTATGTTTTAGGAAGTTCTGAGGTTTGTTCAATATTCATTTTACTGATAAGTTTGGTTTGTGTATTTGTTGTTATTTAATGCTATAAAAAAATGTCATGATTGATTCAGGCGGGCGTATGAGTGGGACTTCAATACCACGGCTCCACCGCCCGATCACTACCGCACAGAATCTGGCTCCAAAATTACAAGATGTCGGTGGCCGTACCCGGGATATTTTGGCTACACTTTTGTACAGTGCGAGGAAGTGGAGATGCATCGTCCATCATTTTTTACAGTCTATGCTTTGAGGACGAAACTGATGAAAGAAAGTTTCACAAACCCATTTGGTGAATAAAGCATGGTGCCCTGGGGAAGAGTTGTGTGCCGTTTTTTTAATTTTAACACACAAATATTAAAATATGCAGCTCTGAGGAAAATAACCAAGGGCACATCTACTTTAGGACTGATACATACAGCTCTGCATCATCTCAGTGAGTGTCTCCACCGCTGCCTTCTCGGCGCTCTCGAAGCCACACTCTGTCAGCAGGGCACTGACAACAACCTGCAGGGTGCGACGTCGGGCCAGGTGGTAGTTCTCTGCAGGACTGGTAGCTGCTTTACCACTACTCCCACGCTGAAAAACATACATGAAATAATATAGTAGGGTAAGACAAAATTAATTGGAACAGTAAAGAATAATAAACTGATTAAACAGGCACATTACAGCATGAAACAAACAAACATAACATTGAGTATGAAGGTACAAAGCTCTTACATCAAATTAATTGAGAATATAAAAAAACATGAACACATTATTAACATTTAGGCTATGTAAAAGGCTTTTATCTCCAATTTGGCCAAGTTACGAGAAACTCTGAAAAACAAGGGGTGTGTTAGTTTTTGGTCGAACAGTAATTCAGTATTTTATTTAAGTCACAAGACCTGCTCAGAATAAGTCAAATGCTGGAGTTAATGTGCCTCATCGTGTCAGCCTTTACTAGTTCACAGTGGTGGAAGAAGTACTCGGATCCTTTACTTAAAAAGGACAATTCCGACGCAAAATGAACCTAGGCGTTAATAACATACGTGTACCGAGTCGATCGTTCTCTGGGATATGTTTTCATGCTAATCGAATGGGTTTCTAGCTTGAAACAAGCTACGCAAACCGGTGGTTAGCTGCTAATGCTTTCGGGGCAAAGGGTAAATCTCTATTTTTATACCACTAACAAGGCTCAAAATAGCACCACACTTCTACGGTAGCATATCCCTACATGTAAACTGAAGCATTGAGAACTTTTTAAGTGAAGAGTTTATTAAAAAGATAGATTATAAAAACTGTAGCATTCGTGTTTACATGCGGGCGCCATCTTGGAAAACAGTCATGACCAGTCAAACGACGAACGCTGTGTTTAAGCTATGTTACTGGTTGCACAGTGTTTAAAAAGGATGCCGCCCGCATGCAAACATGAATGCTACTTTCTTTATAATCTATCTTTTTAGTAAACTGTCTGTACACTTACAAAGTTCTCAATGCTTCGGTTTACATGTAGCGACCCTCATTATGCTACCGTGGAAGTGTGGTGCTATTTTGAGCCTTGTTAGTGGTGTAGAAATAGTGATTTACCAAGTGCCGAGAAAGCTAGCCTTTGCAGCTAACCACCGGTTTGCGGTAGCTTGTTTCAAACTAGAAACGCATTCGATTAGCAGGAAAACATGTCCCAGAGAACGGTAGACTCGGTACACGTTATTAACCCCTATAGGTTCATTTTGCGCCGGAATTGTCCTTTAACCCTTGTGTAGTCTTTTTTCGACGCCTTTTTCCCCCCACAGTTTGTTTTTGCTTTTTCCAACGTTTTAAATTGGAAAATTTTTCTTCTACACATTTTCAGCGCTTATTTCTACATCCCATATTTTCTGATATAAAACAAAAATTGAAAACGGGTCAATTTGACCCGAAGTCAACACAAGGGTTAAGTCAAAGCACTGATTAAAAATGTTATAAGTAAAAGTGCATATGTATTATCAGTAAAATGTACTTAAAAAATTAAAAGTACTGATTCTGCAGTAAAATGTTCACTGTCAGTGTGTTCCTCTTCCATCTGATGTTTGTAGATTATTATTCCTGCTGCATTAATGTGTCTGTTGCATTTCACTCATTTGCATACTGTTGGGTAGTAGGGTTGAAAGATTGTTTTAAAAATCTAAAGAATGGGATTGGCTAATCGGGAAGGCCGCAATTAATCGAATGTGAATATTTAGTTGAATGTTTGGTGCAACATGTGGTTTAAAGCTTTAGTGCGTAACTTTTTGATATTAATAAACGTCTGTTACATTCAAGCCATTGCCAAATGAGTCGATACAAAGCTAATTAAGACTATCAGCTCCACACAACTCTCTCTGGATTTCTCAGTATGACTACGTTCAGAAGATTGAGGCGTCCGGCGTCTTTCCCGCACAGAAACTCGAGCTAAGATAAATCACCTCTTCTGAAGAGTCCATACTGTTTTTTTAATCCTCCATGGCTACTAGCAACTGCACGGTCACAGAAGGCTTGTATCATGTGGACACGCTGACAGTTTTGTTGTCATTACTTAGAATTCCTCATGGGGAGACAGAAACTACACACTATAGCTTCAACATTTTTTTATTCCTCTTTTTATTATTTTCTTCACTGTTTTTTCACAAGTTAAATGCTGGAATAATGTTTTTACAGAAATGTCCTATTTTCAGTGGATTTTTCATTTATAACTTTATTTAACCATGATCATAGAAAGTACAATATGTAGATGCTACTGTTCAATGTTCCATGCTTAATAAAAGAAAAACATGTATCTCTGGCAATTCATGATCTATGTTCTCATCCTTGCATAATCGCAATATCTGGCAGAAAAATCGCAATTATTAACTTTTTTCCTATAAAATCATCATATGTTTGTAGCGTTGCTGTCCTGTGAGAATCACGTGTCTCTAAAAAAATTAAAAACTCTTCATGGAGTCAGAAAAACAGCCCTGTTTTCAGCTTTGTGGCGATGCCTTTTCCAGCTGATCCAAGAGGCTTTTTAAAGACTTAATTTAGCTTGAGAAGAGGGAGGTTTTTCTCAACCTAAAAAAGGAACACTTCATCCTTCAGTTTATCACAAACATTCACCATTAACACATCTGGAGATACATGGTTTTCACTGGACAGGAAAGGGATGAAAAACTCATCTGAAAAGTAACTAAAGCTGTCAGTGGAGTAACAAGTACAATATTTGCCTCTAAGACGTTAGAAGTATAACGTTCCATTAAAGGGAAATACTCATGAAAAGTACAAGTAGCTCGAATTCAATGACAGTACTTGAGTAAATGCACTTAGTTACATTCCATCTTTCACAGTATTTTATTATTATAGAATATTATATTATTTTGTTTTTATCACTAACAAACCTACATGTAATGTTATAGTTGGTCAATGTGGAGCAAATTTTAGATTGGCATATAATTATGTATGTATAATTCTGTATGTAAACAGTAGGTCTGCACAATTAACCACAATTTTATCAAAATCGCAATATGGACTATTGCAATAACCAAATCACAAGGGGGCGCAATGTTTATTAATGGCAAAAATGTGTGTCAAACTATTCTGAATGAAGTATTGTGGTGCTGAGACAACCCGGCCTACAAATCCTATCCTACAGACTAACAACAAAATACGCATTTGTTTGGTACAGATCCTCGCAAAAATCACACTGGAAATCATTTTAATTTTTACAATGAAAATGAGAATAACGATACAAAAAGAATGATTCCCTCCAATATCGTGAATCATATCACAATAGCAGTCAAAATAACCGCAATGAGATATTTTCCTCATATCGTGCAACCCTATTGTAGTGGAGTAAAACGCACTATGTATTGTTTAGAGTAGCATAATATGGAAATACTCAACTACAATTCTGTTAAAATTGTACAGTACTTGAGTAAATTTACTTAGTTACTTTCCACCACTGCTGCTATTAGCAGCACATGTAGCTACGCATTAGCAGGTGTAACGTTAGGGTTAACAAATACAGACAAATAAACTAACACTTTACATACTGTAGCTACATTGCAGGCTATTCATATTGTTAGCGGGTAACTGCGGTCTGTACAGAAATATGACCACGACATACAAATTAAGCTAGCTAGCTAACACATACTAACATTTTTCCAGACGGGTAAATATTCATTCAATAACGTTAGCATTTACAGACAAATTAACTAACGTTATATAAACGATGAAGTAGCTAACCTTGTCGTCTGTGATAAAGCACAGCAGGCTCATTGTGGCTTCAGGAGGAATTATTTAAATTACTCCTTGAGACACATTCAGTACAGACGAGTCTCTTCCAACTGACTGCTAACAGTTAGCTAAACACTGCAAACCTACGGAGAAGTTAGCTAACGTTAGCCTGCATCCTGCTAATGACGGAGAGAAGAAAACCGTCTCTTAACATACCCCTCCTTCATTCAGTGAACCTCTAGATGCAACCACAGGATCCGCCATATGTGATTATTTGTACTCTGCTCTTTGGAGTAAACTAATTTAACTCTATAATGGAAAAAACGTAATTTTTCCGACGGTCGTTTTAGCCGCCATTAGTAAACATGGTGTGAATTTATGTCGTCGTTTCCGTCACTAAGGCGGAAGTCAAAATTAACCCGCACTATATTTATTACCGCTCTCTAGTGGTTGTATGTAGAATTACACCTGCTACATTTCCAAGGAGTCAATCAAAATATGGATTTTCATCGCTGAATGTATCGATAGACTTGTTGTGACAGTAGTGGAAAGTACTTTTACTCCAGTACTGTACTTTTAAATTTGAAGTAGCCTACTTGTACTTTCCTTGAGTATTTCCATTTGATGCAACTTTATACTTCTACTCCACTACATCTTAGTTAGAGGCAAATGTACTTTTTACTCCACTAAATGTGTCTGACAGCTTTATTACTATGTACTTTGCATTGCTGTAGATTAAAGGTGCCGTAGGTAGGAATTGCGAAGATCCAGGGCTAAGCCAAAACATTTGAACATTGACAACTTATCAGTCCCTCCCCCCTTTCCGCTAAAGCCCAAAACGGTCTCCTAAGCCCCTCCCCCCACGAGGGAGAATTAATGCGTGTGCATGAGCAGTGATTGACACGCAGTTAGTGCCAAAGGAGTCAGATTTTTTATTTTTTATTACCTGCTTCATGTAGTTCTACTGGAACATAGGGTCAGTTTCAGCAAATATGACAGAAAGTTAGTTTTATAAGTCTTACCTACTGCACCTTTAAACTATCCAATATAAAGTAGTTATAAATAATAATATAATCAGTGCAACCTTAAATATAATGCAGTAAAATACAGCATATACAATAATGCAGCAGTATTATATAGCTAATATTAATCCAAAACCATCATATATAATAGTTAAACACATTCAGGGACAATTTGTTTGTGAAGAATGAGTGCTTTTAAAACATTACGTAGCCTACATTTTTCTTATGATACTTACCTACTTTTATTTAAGTAAGGTTTTGAATGCAGTACTTTTACATGGAGTATTTTTACTGTGTGGCATTGCTTCTTTTACTTAAGTAGAGGATTTGAACACTTCTTTCCAACCCTGCTTGTGAGAGATGCTAAGAAACAGCATACAATGAGGGTGGGGGGAATGAATATTGCACAGATATGAATATGCAGATGCCTTTCCTCTCATTAGTAACAGACATTGGAAAACACGTGGCAATATTAGTGCACATGATTTTATTCTTATGTTGTTACTTTTCAACAGCATGCGCAATATTGCTTTTCTATTTTAGTTTACTTATTATACTAAAGTTTTACTTATTTTGTAGTTATTCTATCAGGCACTAGTGTTAGTTTATTCATTATACATTTTACCTGTATGACTCTATTGTTTTTATTCTTGTAATTTTCTCCCCCAGCGTATTTCCTTGGAGAACGTTGGCACCAAGACCCTGGTTGCAGCTGTCGCCGTGGTCCTGCTGCACTCCCTGCTGAGCTCAGCGATGCCCTGCAATGTCATGCTGCGTCCTGCTGAACCCTGCAGCTTCCCGCTACATCCAGTCACTGTTCCATTATTAATGTGACTACTATCGCCACTGTTCATCACACCCCCAACCGGCTCGTCAGACACCGCCTACCAAGAGCCTGGGTCTGTCCGAGGTTTCTTCCCAAGAGGGAGTTTTTCCTCGCCACTGTCGCACTGCTTGCTCTTGAGGGAATTACTGGAATTGTTGGGGCTTTGTAAATTATAGAGTGTGGTCTAGACCTACTCTATCTGTAAAGTGTCTCGAGATAACTTATGTTATGATTTGATACTATAAATAAAATTGAATTGAATTGAATTGAATTGAATTGAATTGAATTGAATTGTAATTTTAGCAGCAATCTCTATCCTAAGCATAGCCTACATTCCAAAAAAAACCCAAAACAAAAAAAACCATGTTAAAAAAAAACCCCAAAAAAAAAAAAAAAAATCCAAAAAAGTTGGCAAATATTACTCTAAAATAAAACCCCAAAAAATTTTTACCCAAAAAAAAAATTTTTTTTTTTTAAAAAAAAATAATAAACATACCACTTTTTTTTTTTTCAAAAAAAAAATCAAGTCACATCCACAAATATCTGCTGCCCAGCAGCCAGACATTACTGTACCCTGCAGTTTTCAGTGTATCTCATTTTTTCCAGTCAACGGGGGCAAATTGCATATTCAACCAAATCTGACATAAAAGAATGGGTACAAAGTGACCCGTTCAAGGTGGCGATTTCATTTACTACCATTAGCATTAACATTGCAAGTGTTGTGTCCATTTACACCAGGAGGGGAGGGTTTCTTTAAGAAGCATGTAAGCGGATGGAGTTTCTCCGCCGAGCAGTCACCAGATGTTTGGCCTTGGTCTCTACCGTCTCTACCGTCTCCAGCACGTCCACACCTTCAGAGGGAACCAAGGTAGTGTGCTTCTCCTTCTTCGTCATCATCTCCCCAATCTGCTCTGCTGACGTGTCCTCATCAGTCTCTTCCTCCTGCACAAATGGCAGCAAAACAGTCTCCACCAGGCCGCCAACGACTCCGAGCATGGCCAGAGTGGAGCCAAGCATGTAGATCTTCAGCATGCCCCGGCCTGGCCTCTGGTTTAGCATCTCCTTAGCAAAGGGGATGATCTCGCCAATGGTTTCCATTGTGTGTGATTAGTCTGTTGAAAAAAAAACAAAGAAGTTTGGTAACAGAAAATTGTCAGAAAAACTCTCAATTCAATTAAATTCTAATGACATGGCTTTAATTATCCCCTGGGGGCAATTAAGAAAAAGCATGAGGATTAGTTCTGTAAGTATATATATATATAATAAATACACACAATGCCATATACCATAATAAATATACTAAAAGTGTGAAGTGCAATAGAGAAGCAGCAACACATGTAACATGCAACAACTCTTTTGATATAGTGTTATAAACAAAGTAGCCTACTTTGGAAATCCTTAAAAACAAATGCTGATACTGAGAGGCAGATACTCACTTTTGCAGCAGACCCCAAGCTCTGACTTTTTCCTCAGTGTTCCCCCAGTCAGGCGTTTGCAGGCAGAAAGACAAGGGAACATCCTGCAATTTAAACACTAATGGAGCAAGGTTAACTCCCACAGTGATGACAGAATGCATATTCATGAGGCTACTGAAATCGCTTTTGTTGGAGATTAGGGCTTGTTTGGGTAAAAGGGCACGGGCTTCTAGGGCAAGAAGTGAAGCAAATATTCCCTGTAGGGGAAACTTTGCTTGTGACATCACATGAGGTCTGCATGTGTTGCCACAGATACAGATCTATCCATCTATCTATCTACCAACTGTCTCAAAAAGACCTCCAACCATGCTCATTCCTGATACAGAATGAAGATAAATCTGTTTAACATTCAAATATTTCCCACGTGACTGAACATTGAACAAGAAGAGTGGTTGGTTGGTGTTGCGTGGCTTGTTACAATAAATATTCAACCTCACATGTGTTGGCTGGAAGGCATTGTTTGACAGCAGCACGGCTACACATGGAATTCCCCTTATTTAACACTGGGAGATAAGGTTTACTAGAAGAAACGGTTCAATAGAATCCCCCTCCAATCATGTTCGCCCCCTACCATGGAGCTGACCATGAAACGGTGAGAGGTTGCAGGGGTTAACATGTATGTGTGTGTGTGTATTTGTCTGAAACCCTCTGCCCTTTGACCTCGTCCCTTCACTGCCAAAGGGGAGGGAGTGAGGTCAGACGTGCGAGTTGTGAAATGTGTCTGACCTTCGTCACGGAGAGACATGTGTCTGCACTCAGGGAAAATGACAACAGGCCAACGTCACGAGAAGTCTGCATGTCTGTTCAACATCTGCACGCCAGATGTTTGAGGCACTTTGCAACCGTAACATATAATCTAGTTTTATTTTTATGATAAAACCTGTTCCCGCCGCTGCCATCAGGATGAAACCACTCCGTACCATTTGTTTTGGAGTTGCCCTAGTCTTTTGACATTCTAATTGGAGTTTTTCAAGAAAAAAAATATTCTCTAAAATTTCTAGCAAGGAGATACAACTGGACCCAGGAATCACACTTTTTGGAGTGGCACCTGGAAGGCTGGCTCTACCAGGTGTGTGACGCAATGGCTTTCTGTCATTATTGGCACGGCTCTCAGTGTTGACCCACTGGAAATCTCTTGAATTGGTAGTGTCGGTTGGTTTGTCAGTTTACCAATGTGGGCCAGACTGAAACGCCTCAACAACTATCGGAAGGATTGCCATTTGGTCACAGACATTCATGGTCCCCAGACGATGTATTCCGATGACTTTGGTGATCGCCTGACTTTTCCTCAGCACCACTATGTCATTGACATTTAGTTTCTTATTGAAATATCTCAACAACCATTGAATGGATTGCTGTGGAATTTGGTGCACACATTCATGGTCCCTTCAGGATGAATTGCAGTAACTCTGGTAATCTTCTGGTCAATCCTCTAGCGCCACCATGAGGTTGACGTTTGTGGTTCTGAGTTAGTGCGTTTACATGCAGCAGTAACCAGGGTATGGTCTTACCCCGGTTAAGTGAATAACCGGGTTATGCTAGTTCTCCCCGTATACATGAGATGGGAAGAAAGGGAAGAATGACGGAGTAACTCTACCTCCGGTACAGTAGGTGGAGCTCTGCCAACGTACAACTGGTTGAAATAAGGCTTTTTCTTTCAGTTGTCATAATTACAACAACTTGGAGAGCGGGGAGAACATGGACAACTTTTGTGTGTCCTCGTCGGTCCAGAAATGGGTCTTCTTGGTAGCACTTGCCAGGGTGAAGTCCTCCGTGGGTTCAAAGGTTTAAAGCTTGTGTTGTTGTTGTTGTTTTTGCCGCTGTTGCTTCCAGTGGCTCTCTTCTATTTACGAGTCAAAAACCACTACGGAGCATGCGCAGACGTGTAACCTGAGCTTACCCTGGTCGCGATATTACAAATCCCACTATGACCACACCAAGACCCGCCCTTCAATAGCATTTATTGGCCAGGCGTCCATGCTTACGCAAGGTAACGCAACCCCATTTGTTCAGGTCCTATCCCCTGACCAATCGGCTATCCTAACCTTAACCACTCGAGGTCAAATGCCTGACCCCAACCAATCAAGCTGCTTCGTAGGGCAGTTCTTGGCGTGGCCATAGTGGGATTCGTAATTTCGCACCCCGGTTAAGGTGTATAGTTACTAAAGAAGTTAGCTAGGTCTGTAAACCCGGGAAATGAAACTCCTATTTTAGCCGGGGAAAGGTGTTCCATGGCATTTGAATAAACGGGGGTATTGCCTTAACCCTAATATAATCATTTTGTTAAACTGCAAACGCAGTGAAATGTCTGCATAACTATTGGTTGGATTGCCATGAAACTTGGTACAGACATCATGTTCCCTTGCTACGGCTTGAATTGTATACATTTTGTGATTTCCTAACTTTTTTTCTAGCACCATCATCAATAAAATGTTTGATTCCTCCAATATATGCTATACAAATGACATTCCCATCCACCTCAGCCTTACTTTGTGGGCCTAAATGTTAGCATTCTAACATGCTAGACCAGGGGTCAACAACCTTAGCTCAACCAATGGCACTGCCTCAGTGGGCTGGGTAGATGATGTCAGGCTTAAAGCTGATATGGCACACTGATTAATTTTAAAATGGCACTTCATAATAAAAAGGTTGCTGACCCCACTAGTATATATAATATAGAGATATTATATTATACCTGCTAACATCAACATGTTAGCATTATCATTGTCAACATGTTAGCATACTGATGTGAGCATGTAGCTCAACGTTGTCCTCACAGAGCTGCTATAGCATGGCTGTAGACTCTTAGTGTCGATCATCTGTGAGCCGTGCTGTCGTACCAACTGACAGACAATGCCTTGAAGTGAGGAGAGGGCCACAAAGGTTACAAAAGAATACTAAAAGAAACAATGGAGAACATGATCATCATGTCATCATTTTCAAACTTTAAAATTAACAATTTATGGCGAAACTACTCTTTGATGGTTTATTGATCAACATTTGAACTCTTGCTCAGCAGCGATGAAACTCCAGAACAACCTTTCCCCAGCTTTTGAGCGCAGCCTTTCCACAAGCGCCGCTGGTAATATCACGTCAATAATGAACTCTTTACAAATGAGTTTGGATTCTGGCCAATAATGTTTGCCCCTGCTGGGAAAAGGTGGAGACTGTTTGGAGACCTTTGCCCCATATGTCTGGCTTCTTTTGCCTAAATGGACAGTCTGTCTCTTGGATTTCTCCAAGTCAACAATGTCTTGGTTTGTGCGTGTGTGTGCGTGTGTGTGTGTGTGTGTGTGTGTGTGTGTGTGTGTGTGTGTGTGTGTGTGTGTGTGTGTGTGTGTGTGTGTGTGCGTGTGTGTGTGTTTTAATGTTAAAGCTTAAAGAAAAAGAAGTGTACAAATCTAAAGGAATTCCACACAATGACTTCCGGGTATTGCTGTCATTTAAAAGCTGAATCTTAAGTTTCGCAGGGACATACAATTGGCATTGAAAGTGATATATGATCAGTTTTTTTAATTTAATTTTATATTATTCAAATTTAGGCTCTTCCTATTGTTTCCATGTTAGCAAATGCTGGTGACCCAAGGTCAGGGCTTACCGTAAACTGCAGGACAGGGAAAACTGAATATGACCCTAGATTATATGGCTATAAGGCAACCACATTTCAAAACATTGGTGAAGATTTCAGCTTCTGATCCAGATTCATATGTTGTGATTAAAGCTGAAACTTTCAGTTTGAATTTGGTTACATGACATGTTATGTATGTGCTGGCTGACTGTAATTTACATGAACTGGTAATCCTGGCTGAGCTTTAAGGGTTGATATCCCATCTAATCTACTGAAGAAGTACAGCCTGGTAATTGGTTTGGAGGTCAGCTTAAAAAGGGACACAATGTTAGGTCACAGAATCAGGAAAAGGTGTTGCAATAGTTGCAGGATAAAATAGATATATTAAAGATAATAAATAAAACAAATAACATGATAACGAGCAGATGGATTAGTAATAATAATCGAATTGCTTCATGACTCAACATGAACATTAAACACATTACAGTTTTACTTTCTTTCAGGCCTAAGAGGACATTTGTTTTTGTCTGTGCTTTCAGTATGTACGGTTATTTCTTTCTACTTCACTCGCTTCTATTAATTCAGAGCCAATGTGCAGCTACTATACTGTACATTTTCTTGCCGTAAGCAAAAGAATATTCAACAAATATGAACATGTACAATATTCAATATACTTCCAACTCTGCAGTCTTGGGGATTCCTTTGCAAGGCAAATCTCCAAAAAAAGAAAAGCCCCAGTCCAAAGGTTCATCAGCCAGGGACATGACCAAGTTTTAGTGGTGGAAAAAACAAAAAAAACAAAATGTTGATGATTTTTTCATTTATCTTTCAAAGTATTTGCATGCGTAATGATACATGTGAGTCCATGCACATTTGCAGCTTTTTATAATTATTCCATTTCATGTATTAATTATATATTGTTCAATGGTTTGTGTGGAGTCATTTTTCCAAAAAGGAAAGAGAGAATAAGGACAAATAAAATGGTGGAAAAATGCTTTATTAATGAGCATACAGGGATCCCATCATAATACATGGACTGGATCAACATCTGTTGAATGCATCATCTTTGTGCAACATACAGCTGGAGAGAAACAAACAGACTGCAGCATCAACCACTTACAGTAAGATCAGAAACATCGATTACAGTGAATATAAATGACAGGTAATATTCTAGCAACTTGGCATGTGAGAGCTAGGAGTTGGCAAGTTATGGATATACTTGTGACATTTACACTGGTAATGACTTATCAGTTTAAACATATACTATGTTTTTTTTTACTTATAGCTTTTTTTTATCATTTAATAAAAAAGAAGAAGAAAATACTTTAGAAAAAAAAAACGAGCAACAAACAAACATATCAGAAAAGATTATACCAGTATGGCTTATTTGAACCAAGCATGCAGGTTTTCCATACATTTCATTGTGTTTATGGAGGTTTGCTAAAGAATAATATTATAATATAAATCATAAAGAATAACACATGAAGTACAATAATTGCCTTATTGCATTGTGTGTATTTTCTTAAACGTGTAACCACAGTCCTAATAAACCTGGACACTAAGTGTGCGCTGATGAATCAAACTCTCCCTGATAAAAAAAATAAGAAGAAAAACAGGAATAATATAAAATAATTATAATTATAATTATAATTATAAAAGCCTTGATGACATCAGAGGGCCGGGGCTGCTTCACACTGAATTAGCTGGACATTCAGCAGCAGCAATACTGGCTCATGTAGCCTGTTTCACAAAAGTCTACCCTGTGCATCTGAGTTAAAGTGAGTCTTGCATCTGAAAGTTTGTGTGTGTGTGTGTGTGTGTGTGTGTGTGTGTGTGTGTGTGTGTGTGTGTGTGTGTGTGTGTGCGCGTGCCAGCGTGCGTGTGTGCGCTTCTGTGTGTGTGTGCTTCTGTGTGGTTGTCGGGAAGCTTTATAGGCACTCTTTCCAAAAATAAAAAAAAAAGTCCCACTGACTGTATGGACCTCGCAGACCATCTGGGCCCGTCAGAGGATCAACCACTTGTCATTCCCAGTACTGGGGGGGGGGGGGGGGGGGGGGGGGGGGCCTGCCGACACAAAACAGCTCCACGCTGAGTCAGCACAGCCACACTGACCTGCAGAGGGTAGAAACACACTCAGGGTGAGACACGAGCTGAAACTACACAGAACATGCACAGCACCTTTCCAGTCAAACATATACAGAATATGGACATACAGTACACCGTCAAACAGCATGTCATTAAAAGGCCCTGCGCACGCACGCAAAAACTTATTTGGGACTTATTTGACGTCACCAAACATGTCAGAGTACAAACAAGCAGAGGTGTAAATAATACAATTACGACTTAGAGCCCCTGGTGATACTTCGAGCAAAGATTCACGTTGTGTCGAGCCTTCTTAGTGTTTTAAAAATAGCTCTTTTGAAGCTAGCATAAAAGTGCCCCTAGCACTCCCATTCAAAAGGCCATTTGACCGAAAAACGAGAATAGGGTAAATCTTAAAATACGCTTTTAAACTAAAGTTTGACACGGGTACATTCACAAAAAGACCCTAGGTTGCATTTTGGCGAGAGTTACGCTTTAATTGATGTCTGTTTAGTAAGTCATATTTTATTGACTGACTTTTTGACACAAGTCAGATACTTCTACTTGAGTACGAGAAGTGAGTACTTTTGCCATCTCTGGACTAATTTTCACAAAGACTAGTTCCAAGAAGCGCTCCAGTTCTTTGTTTGATTTAAAAAATGTATGTGGAGACATTTAAAATCCCCCTATTAGCATTTATTTAATAAATGGGTTATAACACACTGTAATGTAGTTGTACACAGCTATAAGAGCTTATTTCTAAGTGTTTATTAACATACAGTATTTATCAACAATTAAAGCTTCTCTATGAAGACGTATTTTATATTTTTACAACTGTAATTTTACTAGATTGTCCTTCGTTATCTGCTTATACAGCAGTCTCCATGTATGAGTGCCCACAGGAGGAGTTATAGTTGTTGGTTATTACATTCATAAACACTTATATCTGCTTAAAGATTCATTATAGTGTGCTATAAACCAATTATTAACTGTTTAAATAGTGCTTATACATGTTTCTAAACAGCTATAATGTAAATATTTGTCTCTGTATTTATTGTTTATTTCATATTAATGTTTAATATGTTTATGTATGCACCAAACATTAAAGCAAATTCCTAGCAAGTGTTACTTACTTGGCAATAAATAATTTTTTCTGATTCTACTAACTAGAGCTGGGCGATATGGAGAAAACCAAATATCACGCTATTTTTGAGCAAATACATTGATGCTGATATTGCGGCGATATTGTAGGGTTGACTATAGGTGCTTTCACAAAATATTAACACAAAGAGATTTCTTTTCTTTTCACAATAATGTGACAAAAAACTGCTGGTAAGTCTGGTGAGTTCAGAACATTACATCACTTTACTGTAACGCAGCCTTTAAAACCAGGAAAAGACAACACATGTCATATCACGATATTACGATATCCATATCCAGCCCTACTAGCCTGACGTGGTCAGATTCTAGTCAGAATCTGAGTCTGATACTGCTCCATTGGTTTGTGATTATGGGGCGTGTTTCAACCGAACCAGGAAAGAAAATGCCTCTGCACTCAATTGGATAGACCTACGACCAATCAGAGCGCCCCATCTTCTTAGCGACCATGGGGGCCAGCTGATAAATTAAACTTTTGCCGAATCCCGTAGGAAGGACGGCAAAAACATCTTTCCGATCGACAAATGCCTCGATCGCGGTCCTCTGTTCCTCTTTTAAAATGAATGTGCCGTCGATATCTCCTATAACAGACGCGAAGGCGGAATCTACACATCTCAATTCTCCAGTGGCAGCTTTGTTGTAAACGAATTCAACCCAAGCGCTCTTTGGTGACGTGGTTGATTACGTTACGATTGATCATCTGTCCATCATCGTATAAAGCCCGCCCTCACAATTTGATTGGTCCGAACAGCTCTGGTTCGAGCATAACGGATCAATTCCAGACCGAACTTCCCGACCTCAAAATGTTGTGGGGGCGGGGCTAGGTTCGGTTGGCATCCAGCCCTACTACTAACTAGGGGAACTTAAGGTGTTGTCATATCAAATTTCAAATGTGGATTATATTTTGGCAAAATTAAACTTTAATAGTGATGTCATTCAAATACAATTATAATATGTACTACAAGGTATATGCTAAGGTGTTACTTGAACCTACCAAGTAAAATGCTTCCACCTAAACTTCCTGAAGCCTTCACATGACTGAGCACACTCTGGTCTGTGCAGCCTTGCTGTTACAGGTTTTACCATACCTGAAAGAATAAGAGGAAAGGGTCAGCATGCCTCAGTCCTGCTGTGATATCCCAAAGTGAACATTCACACCATCACATGAAAGTGTTACCAACCCGTTGAGGTTGGCGGGCTCTGAGTGGTAGATGTTCTTGCCCTGCTCAGCCATAGAGGGGGCGTGATGTGGGACGGCCTGACTCTGAGTGGTCTTCAGTGTGTGATAATGGCTCTTTGCGTCCACGGGACTCGCGGGCAGGGACATGTGATGCGTCCCGTTTACTGTGCCGTTGATCCCCGGCAGCTTGGGGTCCAGTTTGTCGGGATCGAGACGTGTGTGGCTTTTCTTCGGGGAGGACAAGTCGACCACTTTGATGTCTGGGATACTGGGCTGCCTCGCGGCCAGCTGCAGCTTCTTCATGTGGCTGATGGCTACTGCAGCGTTATAGGCTTGCTGGGAAGAGAACAGAGAACACAGACCAGAGGTTTTAAAAAGATATCTGAGAGCCACACACACTACACAAAGCTTCGCTTTACAGGGACTGCATGATGATGTCCGGAGGAAGGAGACTGACACTCTGCAAACCCACATCCAGAGGTGGAATGTCATTAAGTACATTTACTCAAGTACTGTACTCAAGTACAAATTTAGGGTACTTGAGTCTTTTCTTTTGATGCCACTTTCTACTTCTACTCCGCTAGATTTCAGAGAGAAATATTGTACATTTTACTCCACTACATTCATCTGACAGCTTTAGTTACTAGTTGCTTAACAAATTAAAGTGCTCATATTATGCTTTTTGCCTTTTTCCCTTTCCTTTATTGTGTTATATATCTTCTTTGTACACGTTATAGGTTTACAAAGTGAAAAAGCCCAAAGTCCACCCCAGAGGGACTTACCATCTCCAACAGAAAACACTGTTCACAAACTGCTCCAAACAGCTCTACTGTAGTCCAGCCTTTACTTCAGAGACAAATGTGCGTCACTTTGTAACACACGTTATAATGCTCGCCTAGCAGCTAGCGTGGCACGCCCTCATACTCTGCTTCTGACTGGCTAGTAGTCCTTACCTAGCTACTGCGCATGTGCGACTCCCAACAAAGATGGAACAGAAGTGAGATGCCTCACTCTGTAGCTAAAACAGAGAGCTCAACACACAAAAAAAGAGGAGCTGCAGCAATGTGCAGCACAACAAATATATGGTGTTTTCTGAAAATTAAACCATGTAAACCGATTCTGATAGAACCTCTAAATACAACTATGAATCTGAAAAGGAGCATAATATGAGCACTTTAAGACACACAACTGTTCATATTTTAGAGCCTTTTTGTTCTGCTAAATAATCAAGTGCACTTTGGTTCCCCTGACAGTAAAAGCCCAACATCAGCCATCAGTGATTACAGAATAATATTTAATTAAACTGTCCTTAATCAGGAAGGATTTTGGTAGGCTCCTACAGGTCCTCAATGAGCTTACCACATCAGAGCCAAGAAATCAGGACTGACCTTCCACTTGGACTTGGCAAAGTTCTTTTGGATCTGAACACTGACGGAATAGTAGATGTCCTGACTCCGGGCCGTCTCTCCGATAATCCTGGAAAACAGATGATGTAACAGGACATTTAAATATATTTTGAGGTAGATGTTAGTCCTGAAGCCCCCTGTGTGGCACGACACTGTGTGCATACACTCCTGCACATCGTACCTATTTCTTTAGTGTGTAGTGTCACTAAAATGTTTACACATTTTCTTTAACTGTCCCTTGTAGGAAAGATATAACTGCTGTCTGGGATTAGAGCTGCACAATAAAATGCAATACAAACTCACTATAAAATCTTTTAGGTTTCTATAACTTTCAAGAAATAATAAGTATTGTTAAAAAATGCTATTTTAATGGTACAGTAGCCTACAGACACACAAAGAACAGCCTGCCTAAGAAATGCAACTATGTTGCAATCGTAATTATTTACTTATTATAAAATGAGTTGAGGTGAGACAATTGAACAATTAAAAAAACATTTTTTTTAATTTAATGCATCATAACCAGAGGTGGAAAGAGTCAACAGTATTAAGGAAAAGTAATGTTATTTTGATGAAATTTTACTTAAACCTACATTGTGTAATTTTTTTAATTGATTCTTAGCAAAAACCCCTTTGTTCTTTCACAAATGTGTGCTCATTCATGTGTAATTACTTCCACCAACTAATCAAAGGATTCTCGTAAGCGTAGAAGCTGCCATGCACAAACAGAATACATACGAGCGAGTCGCTCGAATGACGGCAGCCACGTAGCGCCTCCATCTTTAAAATACATTAGCCAAAGAGGGACATACCTCTGCCTTTTGCGCTTTTAAACTCAGTGGCACCGTGACAAATGCCAGGGAGAGATTACTCGCCAGGGAAGCGAAAAAGAGAATTAAAACGACAACGCGACAGGCAAAGCAACAAGACCAAAGGTAATATTGGAGTGGCTAGAACAGCTGCGCGTAAACGATGGAGATGCTAAGAGCTAATTTCGTGTTCAGCCACCGTGAGAGTCGAAACGCGCTCGGAATGGGAAGGGCTAGAAAGTTAATATTCAGTTGGTTGTCATATACAATTTCACCACTAGATGGGAGAAATTCTTACACAATGTAGCTTTAAGTGAAATAAAACTTACCGGTATGAAAATCTACTCAAGTAAAAGTAAAAAGGAGTTCATTTAAAATGTACTTCGAGTAAAAGTTACTTAGTTACTTTTTTAACATGCGGGGTAGGTTGTGGGGCTTTTTTGCCTTGCATTTTCTATTTAAATATTTGTTATTTACATTAAATTTTTTTACTCTGATGCAATTTCAAATGTAGCTAAGTACAATAACTAAATAAAAAGTACGCAAAAAAAAAAATAAACTACTGAATTGCAGAAGCATGAGTAACTGTAATTTGTTACTTTCCACCTCTGATCATAACCAATATTTATTCATATTTGTATCAGAACCTTCCCAGGCTGATGATTGACACTCACCAGGGATGTCTGAGCGCCAGGTCAGTGGAGTAGCGCATGCTGGGATTCTTCTGCATCATGTTACGGATGAAATCTTTAGCTGCAGATCAAAAGGACGGAAACACACACCGACACACACACACACACACACACACACACACACACACAGAAATAATTTCCATTAACAATATTATTGTCTCTTTCAGTCAAATTTAAAAGAATGTATTTATTTATTACTTTTCCAAACAAATTTAAGTTTTGAATGAAGTCCAGGATACATCTTTTGGTTACATCACGTCATATATGTGACCCAGATAATGTAATACCAAAGGTACACAGCCTATGAAGTAAACCACGCCTCTTTATTATCATAAAACATTGTATTTCTTTCTAAAATTAACATAAAATTGACAATATTATAGTATTATATAGTTTTCCAGACCTTAGCTAAATTGCGATAAGACAATCATGTTATAATTGTTACAGGCCTAGCTGAGGCTGTAAGGAGGAATAAAGCAACTGCAGCAGCAGGCTACACACCATGTCTGGGCTAAATGCTCAGTGTAATTACCAGATTCAGAAATGTCATCCCAGAAGGGCGAGTCAAACTCGTACTGCGCCTTCATGATCTTCGAGAACAGTCTTGTTTCACTTTCTTCGTAAAAAGGGGGATATCCACAGAGTCTGAAAAACGACCATTTATTATTGTAGGAAAAAGGAATGTTCCACGCATGTTTATGTACAGAACTGTGTGCAGGCAAAAAAGCATGTATAGCAGATGCTCACTAGGTGGTGCTATGGCTCGATCACTGCAGCGTTATTCTGCATTTAGGTAACTGTGTCATGCTTAACATGCATGACCAGCAGTGGCTTTTAATCTGAAAATCTTGCCACTTAAGAAAAAAGCCTTGGGCCGATTTACAATCTTAGTAGTCTAATTTTTGCTTTGCTCAATAACTCAGTCTACTAATGTGTGCACACTTCACCATGGCTTTATTCTTACAATATGTAGGTGATAACTCCAATAGACCAACAGTCCACTGCCTTGCTGTAGGGCTTCTGTGCCAAAACCTCAGGGGCTGAAAGTGAGAAGACAAAAAAAGGTCAAAGCTATGGCAATGATTTCTCTAATCAGGCCTGTATGTGGCTATACATATTGCATATTGTCTGTGCGGTGTGTCTTATATTTCTTATAAGCTTCCATACATCATTTTATTACAGAGACACAGATGGTCTCCTTACCTACGTATCCTGGGGTGCCACAGGCAGTCGACATGATGTCGCTCTCCACTATCTTGGAGAGCCCAAAATCACTGATCATGATCTTGGAGTTCTCATCCTGGCTGAAGTACAGGATGTTCTCTGGCTGCAGAGGGACAGACAGACAGACATGAGAGCTGTACACACACTGATGTTCTCCATGAACAACTTCTCAAAGTGTTGTATTTCACTTTCTGTAAAAATAACACTGTTATAAATGAAGCTTTACCACTAAAAGTCTGGCAGTCTTATGCTTTTTTGGGAAATACGCGTATTCATATTTAATAACCCCTGCGCCACTGGAAAGGACAATCGGGTATAGATGATTGATGGATGGATTAGGTGCTTTGTAGTCTGGATTAACGCAAGTACATTTCCAGGATAATTGCCTGACATCAGATGTCCCTCACCTTCCACTCATTGTGTGCAAACTACACGCTGAAAACTGCAAGTTTTGAAGAAAATGTGGATGGTGAAACAGGGCCGGCCTGCTTGGTTCTTTCGGTGAATGATTGTAAAGATTTACAAAGAATATGTTTACGGCATTTCCTCTCTAACTGGGACGTTTTGGGACCGATTGGTGGGATTGCTGTGGACAAAGTACATACGACAATACCATGTAAGAACAAATGAGGTTTAACAACGTATCCAGCTAATTTAAATAACTCATGTTACTGTGTTGTGTGAACAGTTATCTTCATTTAATATTGTATGTGGCATTTTCTTTTGCGGGGTGCAAATGTTCCACCAAAACAAGTTCCTTCCCGAGGCTATTTAGCAGAGCCAAGATAAGTGTGATTGGTTTAAAGAAATGCACACAACCCACAGTGTTTCTTTTTCTCCGATCCCAGAATGCATCTTTGGTGTACCTTACCAGACCTTACTCCACAGCGCTGTGGAGATAGGTCTGGCAATGCGAGACTAGGTGGTTTGTAGGTGGTCAAGCTACTTGATAGATTAGAAGGTAATTAAAACCTTGCATAAGAATGCATAAACCCTTTCTATATTTAGTACAATATTCTGACAAAGCAGCAACGTAAAGCATGCTATTTCAGATAGATGCAAAGTAATAAAATGACATGTAACAGAGACAATACAAGGTCCTAATGTGGCTTTCTCCCAAAAGTGTACTAGGAGTAAAAACACTTTCAATCTTCTTACTATGAATCATACTACTTTGGTGCTCGTGCAGATACAAGCTAACAGCGCTGATACGGACCTGATTCTCACAAGTACACATAAAGTAAAACACGCAAAGAGCTCACCGCAACCCTCTGCAGGAAAAAACATAACATCCATCACATTACATCCTACTCATCTCAATAACTCATCTTGTCATTTAAAGCTACATTAAGCGGCAGTTTCCCCCATGATGAGGAATTAAGGACAAAACAAACAGTCCGTTTCACCAATACGAACCTTAACTATCGCACATGGCAATGGCTTGAATGTAACGGACGTTCATTAATATTAAATAGTTGCACACTATAGCTTTAAATTATAATGTAAAAATGTAAAAGAAAACTCACAGCTCCATGAGGAGATAGTAATGGGTCGAACTTTCATATAAATCCTCCAGCCCCACCACATTGTCGTGTTTGATTCTGTTCAGAAAAACAAGGTGCTTTCATTATGACATGTCATAATCCCACAGCAGAGTTCACACAATTGCAACATAAACAACAGTGAAAAGAGAAAGCTGATCAACGTGGTCCCTTCCCACACTTGACTACAGAGAGAATATGAAATGAAAGCTGAAGGCTCAGAATGCTAATTACCGTCTCAACACGGCGATCTCATTCTCCAGACTGAGGTCTCGTTTCTGTTTCTTCTTCACGCACTTCATGGCAAACATCTGTCCCGTCTTCTTCTCCTTCACCATGTACACCTCGGAGAACGCCCCCCTGTTCATTAACACAGCAACACAGTGAGCACGAGTTATTTACGATGCAGTCGCTGATTACATTCCAACATCACAGAAAGAGTCTTCCCTTTTATTGTTAATAAAATATGGGGACCTGAACAGCACAGAGTATTGGTGCCAGGGTGGTGCACATTTGGACCCAAAGTGCAGAGAGGAAACGAGGAGGCAGCCAAGAGTGGGAATGATTTTAATTAACTAATTTACAATCCAAGTTGCATGCTAGGCCAAAAACCGGCAGAATGCAGACAAACAGACTGCATACACAAGGCAACAAGGGTGTAACGAGAGACAGGAGACATGAGGGCAGAGGAACAGGCGAAACACATCAGGGATCTGATCTGACTCACCAGGCAACAAAGCTAGACAGGAGCTGTGTTCGAAACCGTTGCCTATCACAGACATAGTGTACTATATAGTGTGTTCGCCATTTTGTAGTGGTGTTTGAATTCTCCGCGGCTAATTCCATTCACTGTAACTATTAAATACCCACAATGCACAGCTAATTTGAGTGTGCATATGATGTACCCTACATTTTACCCCCGTATACAACAATGCAGCGCGGTCGTGTTTTCCCAGAGGAGAAAAAGGAGCGGAAAGCCTGAAATGGAAAAATGGAGCGGGCTTTCGTTTCTAAACAGTTAAATGTAACATGCAACATATACTGTAGAACCTCCTTTGTTTCAGGAACGTATTAGAAGTATTTTTTAATTCGGTTTGTTTACATGATACTGGGCGCGCCCTCCTTCGTCACACAAATAACCAGCGCATCTACTGACGCAACGATATTTTCAGAGAGTGACCAAAATCTTGTTTGGTCATTCCCTGTACTGTATAGTTCACTACTTAATAAACACTATAAAGGGAATAGTGAGTAAGCGAATGAGGGAACACTGCAAAAATTGATTGTTTTGAAAACAAAACGAGAACAAAGAATAAAAAGGACACAGGGCAAAACCTAACCGTGAACAAGGAACAAGAACAAACTTGGAAACAAAAAGCAAACTTCGACACACAGGGAATGAATTAACAAAATAAAACAGGACATGTAAAAAATGGAAAACCACAAACATGACAATTGGCCTCTTAATGGGTCTACCTTGCATTTTTCTCAGCCAATCAGGGATAGCTTTTACTTGATTCCATTTCTCTATGTTGTTCAGACTTCAAATGGATTATTTATTTGCCGGGCTTTAAATACATGAAAGTTTTTATGATTTAGAATGTGGTAGAGTCAGTCCCATTTGTCTGTACATGGGTAATAGTTAAACTAATAATTTGACATCTTAGGAAATACACTTGTTGCTGACAGGTAGATGAAAATTTCGAGACATTAGCTTAGCTTAGCATAAAGACTGGAAAAAGCTAACCTAGATCTGTACAAAAACCAAAAGTGTCATCCGACAATTACTGCGAGACATGTCATCTTCAGACAGAACCAAGCTAGCAACATTTAATCCACTCTTAAAAAATTTGAACAAAATGCCTCCTGTTTTGTTTTTATGCATTTTATAGTTGCATCATGTTATTTTTCTTTGCCTACTTGGAAACAACCGCAATTTCTCGGAGCGCATCAGAACGAAAATAAACACACGTTAGAAATAGCGATATCAAAGGGTTCAATTGAGAATATCTCTGTGGCTTAACTATTCACACGTCAGCAGCTTATTTTTGTGCTCTGTGTCCATGCTATCTTCAGCGTTGTCTGGGACTAGGTGTTCTACCCGGTGGATTAGGCGCTTTATCCCTGACGTAATAGAACCATGGCAGGCTGAGAACTCTAGGTGCTAAGGTCAGAAACTGAGCATGTGTGGCAGGGATCCTTGGGAACAACAAGCTCCTAGTGTTCTGCCTATAAGGTGATGGCACTGACCCTGAAGGATTGCACTAACGAGGATTAGCGCTGCACAATCGTTTTTTTTTTTTATCATCATCATGATATAAACTGGCACAATAAACACATTGCCAAAGCCTGCGACATATAAAGATACTCTGAGATTTTTTTGTGTTAGTTGAAAGAAAATATCACTTTAAATGTAACTGTCATTCTTTTTTAGTGATGCCTTTTACTGGATCTGAGTATTCATTCAACAGCACAGTGTGAGTCACAACTGTTGTCAGTTTCATTTCCCATTTTGCGTGTTTTCTAGTAAGTGTATTGCGTCAAATGTTACCACACACACACACACATTCATACATGCTGCCCTACGGTGGATCAGGAAGGCAGACCGGAACAAGCTGCCCCCACAGCATCATCACAGCACTTCACATCCCATCGCTCAACTGATTTCTCCTTGGTTACCACAGCTCATTTACATCCTCGGATCTCCTCGAAGCTCATTGGGACTCTCAAGAGAAATCATCAATCAAGCCCTGAACACGAACGCCAGATAGCATCTTTATTTTTATTTTTTTAACAAAAAGACAAAAGGGCAATCAGAAATCTCTGGCGTGCTAACTCGAGTTTGTACATTTGGGAGCGATAAATTAAAAAAATGTTGAAGAGAATGAAATTGCTCTGTGCCTTTTGAGAGTTGCAATTTAGCCGTGGAGAGACTGCGTCCTGATTGCCAGGAAACAACGAGGATGTTGTTTACACTACTAGTGTGATGAGGCCCAATGGGAAAGGCTGTATTTAGTGTTCGACGCAATCTGCTGTCTCTTCTGGATTCTCTTCCTTTTATTGTGACGGGGGGGGGGACAGGAAGACGAAAAACCGTATAACTGCGAACGGGCTAAAACAGCTGGGAGAGTTCACTCTGTCACACCTCCAACAGAGACGAAAGCAGGCCGGCCAAATCCTCCGGCAGCTCAGACAGTAACAGTAATCCTTCAACGTGTCTCTTTTTTGGTTCCCTGTCTTTATTCCTATTGCAAACTGCCGACTGGCTTTAACTTCATGGTCCACAAGCTCGGTCTGAACTTGGAATAAACTGCTTTTAGTTGTAGTGCACCTGACTCGTGGAAAAAAACACTTTCTTAAAATCAACTCACTTGTTCCTTTTGGACATTACATTGTTGTATCTTCCTTTACATCCTGGTTGTCCTGATCTGTTTATCAGATTATTTTTCCAATTGGGGAAAATGTGTGGCTTTTTATGTTCTTATGATGGCGTTTCTTTCTCTTCTGTGTTGTTTTTCCTTTCGGTGTCTTTGTAACTGTCTCGATGCAATGCCATTGTAAACGACGGCCGACCCCGTAATGATCTCTCGAGTATATAAATAAAGGTTGAATGAATGAATGAAAAATAAAGCATCATTCTATTTTGAAATTGATTGTATTTTTTGACTATCACAAGTAAGAACTGTTTACACATCTTTGCCCACCTTTTCCATAAAACTCTTGCAGTTGTTTAACAAAGTGTTTGGTGAAATACAAGTAATTATATATTATTATATCCTATAATGTACTCAGGAGGCCCTCAGTACAGATCCCCTCTGTTTTCCAGAAACACCCGGACGTCATAGCAGGCAGCCTTTATTTACTGTTGGCCTGTGATCTGCTTTTCTCCAGCCAGATTGCCAGAAAACCAGCTGCTGATTATCAGTGTTGATACTATTAAAAATGTCTTTGTCTGTGTCTGCTTTTAAAAAGAGACTAAGGCCACGTCCACACGTACCAAAACAATCTTTTTTTCCCCCCCATGTTCCCTGGCATCGCTTCAAGAATAGTTGCGTCCAGACGAATCCATTTGTAAACGACTCAACTAAGACACTCAACAAGACGACGAAAATGGCGAGTGCAAGGAAACCAGAATCGTTTGTGTGGACCGATAGTGAATTGTTGTTGTTATGAGACGTCGTCGCGGGATAAGAGGTCGAAGGCTAGAGGTCGAGGGGTGTGGTGACGACATCATCGATACACAAGCATGAGGCTTCGCCGTCCAAAACGAAGCCGCAAGGGTGGCGTTTTCGAATTTTTTCACCCTGGGACCAGGTTTCAGAAAAGTGCGTCTTCAGGCAGAGCGTTTACAGGACTTGTTTGGACGATCGGCCAAAACGATGCAAAACATGTGCGTTCATACCAAAAAGCGGTTCTGTGTGGCTGGCCCCTAATACAACAGTTACTGCTAAAATATGTTAAAGTTTGGATACTCCAAACGGCTGGGGATTTCTAAACAAGTGACGCTGAAATCTTTTGATTTGATTTCTACTGTTATTCTCACCTGTTACAGGTTCATGTGTATTGCATTTGATCTATTTAACCAATGCTTAGACTGTATTAAGTGTCTTGGGACCACTTAGGTAGGGTTAGGGTAGTTTGGGTTTCTTCTTTTTATAGGTTGTAAATGATACTGTATAATACATGTGTCCTTTTTTATCCAAACAATATGATAGTATTTACAATGTGTAGTATTTGCTAGTGTCTGTGCCCCTTTACACAAGATTCAGCTAGTTTACCAGGATGTCCCATTTCACATATGTGTATTATGTTTTATGATTGTACTTTTGTGAATAACCTCACAGAAAGCAGAAAGAGTGTGTGCACAGTGTACAGTAACATGCTGCAAAACATTACCTCCATGGTTATCATTTTAAATTAACTTGACGATCAACTGGTAATCCATCAGTTTCCTTGCTTCCTAATCAATTCGTTATTTTCTTGACTCGTCGAGTCATTGTTTGGTCTATAAAATGTCAGAAGATAGTGAAACATGTCAATCACAATTTCCCAAAGCCAGAGGAGATGCTATCAAATGTCTTTGTTTTTGGCGACCAGCTGTCAAAAAAACCCCAAAGATTGTTTAGTTCATGATCACATTGGATGGAGAGAAGCAGCAAAACCCAACTAGAGGATGTTTGGCTAAGATTATTTTTTGGGCATTTCCACCTTTAATGATAGGAAAGCAACGAAAGAGAGAGGGGAAGACGTGCAGGAAATTGTCCCAGGTCAGACTCGAACCCTGGACCTTCTGCGTCGAGGCATGAACCTCTGTATATGTGCACCCGCTCTACCGATTGAGCTATCCTGGCCACGATGTTTGACATTTTGACCTAAATGATTATTAGGTTACCAAAATAGTTATTGATTATTTTTCTGTCAATCAACTATTTGATTAAATAATCTGTTCGCAGCTCTTTCTTTTTAACCAGATAATTTTTTTTTACATTTTCGTCTCTTTATTTTGTGAGCAGAGTATCACAATTCAACGTGAACATAACTGAAAGTGGACCAAATATTGTCAGTTATGTGTTTTTGTGTGAACAAACTGCTTATGCTGAGTCACAGCCAGGCACCATCAGGCTGACTAACCCGCGCTGAGCGTCTTGTTGTCTAAGACCTCAGTTAAAGTAGGCCTCCTCATGTCAATCCAATCAAACCAGGAATCTGTCCTCCCAATCAAACAGGACGTTGGAGGTTTAAACACCAGTTTACTGTAGTTCCCCTTAATATCACTCTAATAAAACCTCCAGCAACGCTTCATATTTCCAGAGGTACCAAGAACTACAGGAAGAAATTCTACATTATAAAACTGAACAAGAACTCTTAAAGGAATTGGACTTCTCCAATATGTCAAAAATGATAACCACAATTATTTGGGTCAATATTGAAACCACGATTATTTGATTACTCATGGACTTTTTGAAAGATGTTGCATTTATTGAATCAAAAAAAAAAAAAAAAATCAACAGTCAAAACATCTTGAACGGTGAAATTTCCCTTTATACTTTTCCCGTCGAACTTTTTGAATTCCCCTTCAGAACATAAGACAAAATAAGAGTTCACTTGCGAAACATAATGTGCAAAATAATCGTTTTTCTCGATTACATTGTTCTTGTGATCGTTAGGAGCCAAAATGGAAATCGCGATCAAAATTGGAATTAATTGCCCAGCCCTACTTTGGGTTACACTTTACTTGAAGGTAGCTACATAAGAGTGACATGACACTGTCGTGAACGTGTCGTAAACATTATAAACAAGTCATAAACGTTTATGACATAACGCTTCTTTTAGTAAGTGTCATTTGGTTTTTGTCATGACAAGTTATGGTTAGGGTTAGGGTTAGGGTTAGGGTTCATGTGTCATGACTGTGTCATGACTATGTCATGTGTTCATGACAGTGTCATGTCACTCTTATGTAGATACCTTCAAGTAAAGTTTTACCCTACTTTGTATGTAAATAAATGAAGCTGATTTACATCAAATAGAATGTACTTACGATCCCAACTCCTCCATGAAGTCGAAAACCTCGTGGATGTTTTCAGTGACCTTCTTCCACACGTGGTCGCCCTCTTGACGACCCATGTCTGCAGGCGCGTCCACAGGGATTTCTTTCACAATTAGGGAGAAAGAAAAGAATCGACATCAACAGTGAGGTCTTATTACGTTCTTATAAGGCTCATTGTCAGTGTTGGAAGACGTATTCAGATCCTTTACTTAAGTAAAAGTACTAATACCACTCTGTAAAAATACTCTTCTTCCAAGAAAAAGTCCTGCATTGAAAATGTAACTTAAGTAAAAGTATGTATGTATCGTCAGGAAAATGTACTTAAAGTATTAAAAGTATTCAATGCAGAAAAATCCCATTTTAGAAAGTGTAAAGGATCCAAACAGTTGTGTGTTTAATGGTCTAATCATTTCAGCTGGACTTGTAGGCCCTTATATTGTTGGCTAGTTTATTTATAATAAAACATCAGATATCATAATCTACATGTGTTTTATGTGCAAAAATCTTAATGTGTAAAGTAACTAAAGCTGTCAGATGAATGTAGTGGAGTAAAAAGTACAATATTTCTCTCTGAAATGTAGCGGAGTAGAAGTACAAAGTGGCATGAAAAGAAAAGACTCAAGTAAAGTACAAGTACCTCAACATGAACTGAATATTACCCATCTCTCACAGATCTGTAACAATATTATTAATTTTTTTCTACAATGGCCTTAAAACCCTGTCGTGGCAGAAGCAACTTGAGTTTGCCAACATCAAGCTGACAAGACACTCTGGCAGATAACGTTTCTGATCTTTCTGGAGTGGTTATGACTAAGTGGGTAAAGGCAAATAATAGAGCAGCTAGTTAAGTCTGGTAAGTTCAGAACATTACATCACTTCACTGTAATACAGCCTTTAAAACCAGAAAAATCACGATATTACGATATCCAAAATTGAAGACGATATCTAGCCTCATATTTCGATGTCGATATAATATCGATATGGTGCTGCCCAGCCCTAACCAGGGCCAAATGATGCTGTACTGCAGTGTGTGGATAAATAATCCGTCAGAGATGTCAAACAGGTAGAAAAGTAAGAGACATCTGTTGCCTCGATTTTTTTTCTTCAGGTGAAAAATGTGTATTTGAGAATAAAATAATGCTCAAAAGCTGTTGCCAAATGATGACACAACTCTGATGATCATTTTCAGCTTTTATGTTGAGCAAAAATATTTGTCTTGGCTCAAATAATGAACTTTTTCTCAGGATTAAGAGGACTGAATTATCCAATCAAACTGTATGTACTGAGACGGATTAGGAACAGTTTAAATGAGCAGGTTACCCAGTTTGCTTTCCTGTCCTACTTTCTCTTATATAAGGGATTAGTACCTCTTGATCTGAAGAACGGACCTTGTCACAGGTATAGGCTATAAATACCGGAGGATAGCCTCGAACAAATAACTTCAAATGCAGAATAAATGTCTCGACTACCACAGGAAATATGCACGTTGAACATAAACTATGGCCATATGTGAAAAAATGTATTTTAGTTCTGAGTTTAAAGTCAGAATTCGGAATTTATAGTCAGAATTCTGAGTTTAAAGCATGGGTTTAAAGTCAGAATTCTGAGGGGAAAAAAACCCTCAGAACTCAAATACATTTTTCACATGTGGCCTTAATCCTGTTGTCCAGTCCATCCACATCTACATTAACCGAAATGTTTTAATATGTTGCAGCCTAATGCATTTAAGATGTGACATTTGCACTCTAATGTAGCTCTGAAAGTGTCTCCCCACATTGATTCAAACAATGTCTAGTCACACACGCACGCACGCACACACACACACACACACACACACACACACACACACACACACACACACACACACACACACACACACACACACACACACACACACAGTTAGCTCTGGGCTCTTGCACTTCTCCTCCCCCTGTTGTTTAGTGTGGCTTCCCCCGCAGGAAGGGTTCATTTCACCGCGGCGTTGGGTTGTTATTTAGCAGAGAGAGCCGAACAGTCAGCTGTATCTGACACACAGACACACAGACACACAGACACACACACACACACACACACACACACACACACACACACACACACACACACACACACACACACACACACACTGTAACGCAGAGAAACACGCACTGCATGCTGGAGAATTTGCTCAAAACCAGAAGCAGCGATGCAAAACTCATTTGCAGTCAAACCCTGCAGCATGTGATCCACATCACATGCGGTTACTGTGTTGTTGTTGTTGGTTTTTAAATTGTGCAAAAATATTATACCTATACCTTTATTCTGCAGATGAGTCCTACTGTTTACAGTCGACCCGCGCGTTTTTTTTTACCCTGACGCGTCAATGACAGCAGGATAATAATAACGCACAAAGCAAAGAGACCGTCTGTCAGATGTGATAGCAGCGGGCAGTGGATGGTGTTCTGCAGCCCCATCTTCTCTACTCTCATGCTACCGACAACACCAAGTTGGCTGCGGTATCCGCGGAAAGATCACTCTGCGGCAAAAAAAATATAAATAAAAAAAAGGCGACTGATCAGATATTCACATCAGGCTTGAACCAAACAGCTCTCACGTCTGAGCGATAGTGAAACAGGCAAGTTTGGACTCATCCATTGACACATGGTGTTCAATGTTAACGCAGAAGACTCCAAATTACGCACGGAATACAAATGACTATAACCCTAAACCCTTAACACCAGCTGGCCCTCTATCTGATTCTGGGCTGAAAAACTGCAGCTGTCTAAAGACAACAGATGCGAGAGATTGACTGATAAAAGTAGAGAAGGGGTTGAGACTTACCCAGAGACTCTGCGCTGTGGGAGCTCCGCTCTGACTCTCCTGCCAAAGGCTCACCCAGGTCTGGAGAGATTACTTTGTCTGAGATCTCACAAGTACCTGTTGGCAAGTCAGAGATTACATCCATGGGGAGAGGCGAGGGGAGGGCCTGTTGCCAGTGTCACTGGCGCTCATTGAGACTGGAGTTCATGCTGCTGCTGCTGCTGCAGTACTCATTGCTGCACGCAGCTACAGGTTCACATAGAAAACGACGCGTCTTTTGCGCAGCTTTTCCCCAAAAAAACCGCACGATTCATTCAAAACAGCAACATGTGCATGCACGCGCGCATGTACGCACAGTTACGGTCAGTTTGGAAGGCTTGACAGAAGTGACTGCCATTTTGAAATGCATGGTGATCAGTAGTATTGATTATTATTTGACAGCAGGATGCCGCTTTGTAATAAGGCCCCCCCTTTATAAAGGCTTTGGAGATCACTAATGGCTTATTAGTCTCGCATCGCCAGACCTCTCTCCGCAGCGCTGTGCAGTAAGGTCTGGCTACAACTCACATGCATTCTGGGATAGGAGAAAAAACCGCTCTGGGTTGTTTGCATTTCTTTTAAACCAATCACAATCGTCTTGGGCGCAGCTAAGCTCCAGACGCAGCAACAGTGGCTCTGCAAAATAGCCTCGGGAAGGAACTTGTTTTGGTGGAACGTGCGTTCAAAAGTTGTTTTAGTCGTGCAACAGGAAACTCAGATTGGACAGATAGTCTAGCTAGCTGTCTGGATTTACCCTGCAGAGATCTGAGGAGCAGTTAACCACAGTCCTCAGAAATCCACCGGAGTTTAGAACGCCAACACAAAGGAAGAGGAAGGGGACTGACACCCGGCCAAAATGAGGGACAGTCACCTGAACAATCCCGGAAGTGGAACGTCGTCGATATAGACTAGCACACAAGTGACACCACACAAGCCTGTTTGTGCCATGCCGAATTAGTGTTTCCCACACATAGGCTAATGTGTGGCGGTGCGCCGCACTATCAACACTGGCCGCCGCACGTTTCATTTCGTTATTATTTTTTTAAACGCTATTTAAAACCCGTTCATTCAGCATTTCCTTTCTCTACTCTCCTCCGTCTCTCTGTCACTTGTGTCTCACTCACGCGCACACACACACACACACACACACACACACACCTAGCCTGTTTATTGTTAACGGTAACGTTACAGTTAAAAGCTAACGAGTCAGGAGCTGATGTTTGAAGTCACAGTGAGTGTGATGATAACGTTACGTTCGTACGAGGCAAAACTCCGCAACATCTCAAACATGTCACTGACGTTACCACTTAACGTTACTTACTTACTCCTCTTCATCCCCCTGTGCGACATAAGGCTGCAAAGAGATCTCTCCATCACATTTATTCCTTATGCTGCACATCTCCCTGTGACAGGTGCATCTTGTCTAGCAGCTCCTCCAACTTTTAGAAACACCAGCTAGCAGGGCCGTTTGTAGCCCAAAAAAGGCCAACTTCTTTTTAGGAAAGACAACACTGTTGTTGCCAATTTGGCCTTTGTTTGTGGTTTGACTGATTCACCTTTAGTCTCTAATCTTTTCAGATGAATTTAAATAAAAAGTTAGATGATTGATCATATAATCATTTTCAAAACACTTAAAACTGTTACTGTTATTTCAGTTTTAAAAGGCAGCAATACATAACACATACAAATCTAGTCTTCATGTGATTTCATACATTAGCAGTAAAATCAATTAATGCATTATAATCCTGATAATCATGAAACCGTGATTATCTTTCAGACTATAACCATACCAACACAATCTATAATCTTTCCATCCCTACTAACAAGTTGAAGCCTATTTTAATGAAAACTTGGCCTGAACGCGGGGTTTTCACATTGCTTTCCAGTTTTTGGACATTGCATAAATGAAATAGTCAAAATGTGCTTATTAGTACTTTGTCTTGCTTTCAAAAAAACTCAAATACAAAACTACGATTTAAAATTATTTATTACTGAACCTTTTTTTAACATTCCAGCAAACATACAAAAAAGCACTATATAACTTAAAGTGCTCATATTATACTTTTTGGCTTTTTCCCTTTCCTTTATCATGTCATATACCTTTTTTGTGCATGTTATAGGTTGACAAAGTGAAAAAGCTCAAAGTCCACCCCAAAGGGACTTAACATCTCCAACAGAAAACACTGTTCACAAACTGCTCCAAACAGCTAGCTTGGCACGCCCTCATACTCATTTTTAGGGGGCTTTTCCCTTTATTCGATAGTGACAGTAGATAGACAGGAAAGGGGGGAGAGAAAGAGAGGGGATGACACGCAGCAAAGGGCCGCAGGTCAGATTCGAACCCGGGCGGCCTCAAAACAACTCTCAACTGACCGGAAAACAAAGAGTTTTCAGCTTTTCAAGAAAACTATGACACATCAAGAGCTGTGGTTTATCTTAACTTCCTTTATTTGGAAGACTAAGCATATGGTAATCACTTCATGAAACCTAAAGATCACAGCACAGATGTAAAGCCAAACTATTTTTTAGGCAAAGAAAGCAACTCATAAGAAAATGACTGAAAATTTAATTAACATTGTAATAAATTAGAGGTGTGAATCTTCACCGATCTCCCGATTTGATTATGATTATCATGTCAGCGATTTGATTCCTCGATGCATCACGATGTGTCAAATACATTTTTACTATTAAAGCCATATAGGATATTTAATTCATAGCTTTTCAAGCTTCAAAAACAAAACATTCTGCTGTAAATAAATTGGATACATAAAACTACAGCACTGAGCACATGGCACTTCCTGAATGTGCAAAACATAACATAATATGTAAACAGAAATGTTGTTATTATTATTAAATTGTAAACAGAAATAATCGATTATGGCCCGGCCAATTATCGATTCAGCATCGTCCATGTCCACGATTCGATGAATCGATTATTTGATTAATTTCAACACTTCTATAATCAATTCACACTACTAGTTGTGATGATAGCTATAGATTTATTACTATAACAGTTCATGTTAAAATCCTAACTCTTGTTGAACTTCATCTGCAGTTTCAGCCACAGGCACAGAGCCGGAGTTTGACCGAAACAACCGGCTGGACATCCGACGAACTTGCTGGAGCAGCTGTCTGAGCTGAGCAGGAATATCTTCATTTCCATGGAGGTAAACCAGAGGGTTGAGAGCACTGTTCAGACACACAAAGCCACGACTTATCTGATGAGCAATGTAGACTCCATTAGACCATTCACGGCATATCTTCTGTTTTTGCAGAACTCTTGACCAGAGGTTGAGGTTCTTCAGTACATGATAGGGGATGTAACAAACAGAGAAGAGAAGAATCACGATGAACAACAACTTCAAGCTTCTCTGTTTCAGTACCTTGTGAGTGGCATTTGTGCGGCAGAGAACGACAATCACATGTCCATAGCAGCCCAATGTGATGAGCAATGGGATACAAAACCCAGTGAATGTCCATCCAAGGCTGTATTTCAGGTAATCATCCACATATATCTTATGGGTAGTATCATAACATTTCCCAGGCTTGTTTCCAAATGTTTTGCTGTAGAACATGTCCGGAAGACTTTGAATGCTCACCAAGAACCAAACCATGACTGAGATCCCCACAGAGTGAGTCAGAGTTAATCTTCCCATCACTTTCACTAGATGGACAATAGCCAGGTACCTGTACACACTTATACATGTAAGGAACCCGATGCTGCCATATAAATTCAGGTTGAAGCAGAATCTTGTTATCTTGCAGAATGTGTCTCCAAAGATCCACTTGCTCTTCATAAAATAGTACACCACCAAAAAGGGGAGTGTGAGCAGGTACAGAATATCAGCAAGTCCAAGATTGAGAACAAACACATTAACGATACCCAGTTTCTTCCAATTCTGCAGCAAAGACTTCAATCCCCATCCATTAGCTAGCAGACCAATGATGAAGACTAAGATGAAAACAGGAGGCAAGAATCTGTGTTCAAAGTCAAAGCTGACGCGAGTACAGGAGGATTTATTCATTCTGTCTTCTGAAAAGAAATTAGTTCCTCTGTGGGTGATCTGGCTTATAAGATGTGAAAGATAATGGGAACTACTATTTGTTCAAGAAAGACTTCCGCTTTCAAGTCCAGTGGGGGAGATCACAGCTGCAGACAGTGGCGGCTGGTGATACATATACAAAACAGTAATTTGAAACTGGGTAAAACAACCAGCACTACTTTATTTAAACAACTATGTATTTAAGAAGAGCGAGACAATACGATACAAGATTCAAGTTACAAACATAAGAAGATAGTGACTCTGACTGAGTTCTTTTTAACTATATCCTCCCAGCCACTACCAAAAAGCAGGTTAACTACTTGAACATACATTTTGCTCTCCTTTCCTTCTGGCCAGCAAATTTCTCAGTAACAAGTCTCTTTTCCATGGACAGCATGGCCAGTGCATTCAGCCTCTCCTGGGTCATGGTGTTTCTGAGAAAAGTTTTTATTCTTTTCAAGGTTGAGAAGCACCTCTCAGCTCCAGCTGTGGTCATGGGTGTGGTTATGACAACTTTCATGAGAGTGACAGTTTTGGAAAAGACTTCTTCAAGATTATTTTCCATAAACAGCTGGACTAGCTCCACAGCACCACGGCAGGCTTTGAACTCTTCCTTGCTGTAGAGGAGACTGAGCTCCGTCTTCACTTCACTTGTCTGGACTTCGGTGATTATTTTTTTCTCTTGTAGCAGACAACATACAGTCCAGAAGCTCGTTCTGTATAGTTTTTGACGTTCCCTTGAATACAGTGGTGCTGTCAAGGTGCTCATTCAAAGCTCCATCAAGAGAGGCAACAAAATCCACCAACCCGCGGGTTATCTGAGCTCTATCTATCTTTCGCATAACAAGAGCGGTGAAGCCCATGGTGAAGCCCCGGGGGTAGCTTCATCCTCGGTCACTGGCCTGCTGCTGGATTTGTAAATCGGGTTGGTCCAGTCCTCTATCCTCTTAACGTCTTGTACATTTTTTATTTTTTTTTGTAAATCAGTGGCAAAATTTGGTTTAACTGCTGCCATTATCTCTACGAAAGTGATTTGTGTGATTGTCAGCTTGCAAGGTTTTGGCGCAGTGACGCGCCTGCGTGAGTAGTGGTCAAGAGCGTAAAGTTGAATGACAGGTGTCGAGAATCAATCAGATTGCATAAAATAACATGTATCCAATTCTGATTCGCCAGGAGGTGAATCTTTAAGAAACCAATTATAGACCAGCTTCAGGTCACATGCTTGCCGAAAGTTTAAGGACTTACATAGACATTCATTTGTCCAGCGTCCCTGCTCATGAAACTGCATGAAACATAGAAAATATTTAACCGATTAACGCCAGTTTTTATGAAATGCTGATGCTCTTATTACAAGCTGGCACATCGTATGAGTAAGCTATTTTATTTTTTATTTCATTTTTATTTATTTTTTATATAATTTTTGTGTTGAAAGGTGCAGTAGGTAAGATTTATAAAACTAACTTATTTACTTACTTAGTCATATTTGCTGAAACTGACCCTATGTTCGAGTAGAACTACATGAAGCAGGTCATTTAAAATAAAATCCAGCTCCTCTGGCACCACCTACAGCCTGTAGTGCGATTTGCAAAGATCCACAGCTCCCTGTTCAGACGCACCAATCAGGGCCAGGGGGGGAGGTGTCTAACGAGCCTACGGGCGCGTCACGTAGTGGTCCAGCACCTTGCATGGCCCGTAGGCTCACCGCTGCTCCTCAGTCAGAAGTGACTGTGGCGGCCGCAAGAGAGAAAGACCTCACGCTCCAGAGTCTTATACAGAAAGGCTCTATAACTGTTGCTAGTTGCTTTTTTGAAGGAAAAAAAAAGTTGCTAAGGGGTCTGAAAAGTTTCGAAATCTAGTGCCAAAGTGGCTGCCCCGCCCCCGCTGCTGTACAGAGGCTCGTACAAAAGAGTATGACATCTTTTGCGAATGCGGGATCTTTGAAAGACACACACATACACAGAGGTTCCTTGATATATAGTTAGATTTTTTGACCTAAACTTATTTTTAAAGGTAAAGACATTTTTATACACAACACACACTTACATGTAAACCTAATTCTTTAACATTTATATTAATGTATTCATAGTCTGTCTCTCACTTTCCGCTTTCTTTGTGTTAACTTTAAACTCTGGTCGCATCGAGCAACATTAACCGGAACCTCTGAGCAACGTTACAGACTGAAAATGGAAAGTTTTAATGAAAATATATACTAATATATATTGTTAGCTGAACTGGGTAACGTTATCACCGTCACTGTGTCACGAGCCAAAGCATTAAGAGACTGTTGTAGCAACCAACGTAATAACTTAGATTAATATAGCACATTTTATTACATCCAAGGACACTTTACACAATTACAGGGGGACACGTGAAAAGAAAATAGTAGGTAGTGTTTCCATACATTGATATATTTGTGGCGGCCGCCACACAATCAATGTTTACTGCCACATACTGCCGTATTCTCTCTCTCTCTCTCTCTCTCTCTCAAACACAACAGACCCGACTGAATAACTTCTCTCTGCAGATTAATTAATGCCATTGATTATTCTACACACTCCAGTACAGTAATGTAGGTGGCGGTATGAGCCTTAAACTTGGTTTGTGATCTGCTAATTAACACACAGAAGAAGAAGTTGCTTTTTCCCCACATCAATCTTTTTCCCCGCAGAGAAGACGGCTGGAGTCCATCTGGAGTGCAGGCGCTAATGGATCCACGTTTGTATCTTGTAAAATACCCCACCAATAATGCCCGGAATGATACCAAACGTCTACAGTAGTACAAATAGTTTCTGTACTTATAAAACGAGGAATTAGAAAGATTGTAACTACACCAGAAGTATATTGAAATAACACTTGCCTGATGGATACTCCTCTTGGCTGCTACCGCGCGAGATCACACACAGAGCACAACATCTATTGCCGGAAAAGACTACTGAAGAATAAGATGCAAGAAGCGAGTGAACAGCAGCTGCTACTACAGCGTGAGGCGATAGGACAACATGCCACACAGTTGGATATATCCCGGCTGCGGTTTAAAGCAATAGATGTTGTGCTCTGTGCAGGATCTCGCGCGGTAGCAGCCAAGAGGAGTATCCATCAGGCAAGTGTTATTTCAATATACTTCTGGTGTAGTTACAATCTTTCTAATTCCTCGTTTTATAAGTACAGAAACTATTTGTACTACTGTAGACGTTTGGTATCATTCCGGGCATTATTAGTGGGGTACTTTAGAGTCCTGCTGAACCCTGCTGCTTCCTGCTACGTCCATCCCTGCTCTGCTGGGCCGTGGTCGCTGCAGGGCGTTACAGGATGTAATGTGTTACATCCTGTAACGCCCTGCAGCGCCCTGATATGACATGAACTACTACGACTACCATTTGAAGTCACTGTTCCATTATTAATGTGACTATTATTGCCACTGTTCATCACATCCCCAACCGGCACCGTCAGACACCGCCTACCAAGAGCCTGGGTCTGTCCCAGGTTTCTTCCTAATAGGGAGTTTTTCCTCGCCACTGTCGCACTGGTTGCTCTTGGGGGAATTATTAGAATTGTTGGGGCTTTGTAAATGATAGAGTGTGGTGTAGACCTACTCTATCTGTAAAGTGTCTCGAGATAACTCTTGTTATGATTTGATACTATAAATAAAATTGAATTGAACTTTACGAGATACAAACGTGGATCCATTAGCGCCTGCACTAAGCTAACCAGCTGATAACACTAACTTGACCTATGTTAAAACAAGGGATAAAAAGCTTATGGGGGGTTGTTTTGGCTCGAGGTCAAGGTGAAAAGCAGCCTAGGGTGAAATTACTCCGAACCATCACTTTAACCAGGGCTGGGCACCGAACGTTGATACTTTTATGGCACTGGAAAAAATACCTGGAGCCTCGAGTATCGAAAATATTTATTTATCTTTCGGTGCCAAATTACGGTTCCGAAAGCATCTGAGCGCATAAGCACAAGTTTATCTGTCCTCTCTGCATATTGACACAGAGCGCGGCGCTCCGACCGACACACACACACACACACACGCAGAGGTGCGGACGGAGTAAACTACGTCGGCTCTGTGGTTTTGTTGAAGTCACAGTGAGTCACGGCAATGCCGATAAAGTGGTTTCAGGTGTGGTTACAGTTTTTCAAAACTTCACTCAGACAGTGTTTGCTGCGATATTATATTATTGGCGAGCCGAAAGCGGTCGTGTGCTGTTGTTTTACACTTCCTCTGAGACAAGCCGGCACAACAGTGGTTATGTGCCCTGATGACTGACTGACAGGCTGAGGTTGTAAAGCAAGGCAACTTTACTTCTACAGCACCTTTCAGCAACAAGGCAATTCAATGACATTCCTTTGCACTTAAGTTAGTTCTCCATTAGTTAAATGTTGACAACAGGGCAGTCACCAAGTTTATTGTTAAAGGTTTGTGTCATTATGCAGTTTTGTCATTTGTTCTTTACATTCCTTAGCATTTTAGTTAGTTCAATATTAGCCTGTACACAATGTAATTAGTTTATTTATTTATTAATTATAATATGTTCATGTTGTGGCAAAAAGGTTTCTCTTTTTTTGTTAATTTTTAAAGTTCGGATTGATACCAATCCAGTATCTGACTGGCGCACCCCGCAACCCCCACCCCCTCCCCTATCCAAAAGCACAACCAGTTTTATTAATGTTACTCTGGGTGAGCAGTGTTACCAGAATTTCTTTATTTTTAACTGTTTTAAATCACAATTAAAGTGGAAAAGAAAAGTTTTGTGTTTAATGTATTTTTGTTGATGTTGAAATCGAAAAAAGTATTGTTAAGGAACCGGCATCGAAACTGAGGTATCAAAATTGGCACCGGATCGAAAGATTTTCAACAATGCCCAGCCCTAACGTTAACATTACCTGCTAGTCAATATCGACTTATGTGTAAGAGACACAAAACAATCCCCACTAGGGTAATTGGGTAAGCAAATTACAAGGCAAACATTTTGCTTTCAATTTAGTTCATGTTCAAGTGTTCAACAAGTTAACAACATATACAGGAACATTTAGGTTTATTTTTTGTTGTTGTTGTTGAAAGATTACATTGTGTGCTGTAACTGGCCCTGCATCCTTATAGCCTTGATGATGGAACTGTGGGCGGTTTGTCCATTTCAGCTGTTATACAAAGTTGCCAAAAATATTTGCAGTACAATTAATATAAGAATTCTGCACCTCTTTCCGCGCATGGAAGCCCCCACCCCCTGGGTCAGCTACCACTGCAAATAGAATCTAATTGTGTGGGAAACACTGAGAATACATTATCCACACATATTTCTAATCAAAAGGAGCATACAGCGAAACAGGCAGTCTTACAAATAAAACTGCTGTGATCATGTTTTTTTTTCACCCATCATCATCATCACGGTTGATCCCATGTGATGAGTTTTAAAGCTTAAAATGCAGCCTACCTGAGTTTTAGGTAAGTGCTGAAAATAGAGAGAGAGATTACCGAGAGCTGGACCGGCTCGTCATGGTGCCATGGATACCACATGGTGAATAGTCAGCAACATGCACACCAATTGCTTGGCCTCCTCTGTGGTGAGGGGAATTAAATCCCCTGATGATCCATTTCAAAAAGCAAGAAAATCTAAATTCCTGCGCACACTTTTCACCTCTGCTTTTGGTTTTACTTATTGATGTCCCTGGGGCCGAAATGTCCACCAATAAAACCAAATGCAGAGGTTAAAAGTGTGTATGCATGGGCCAGGATGAATATTAATGTGCACAAAAGCAGAGCAGTCGCTGGGTCACATGTTTCACACAGGCTGCAATTAGAAAGCGTTTGAGCAGCACTAAAGGACAGTTACAAAGACCAGGGATTAGCTGCTCAGAGAAATGCACTTAGTTTGCATGATAGCACAGATCATCAAAACTATTCCAAAATATGAAATCCAAATACATAAAATTTTCCCTGAGATCAAAAATATAAAATCATATTCATGTATGATGTAGTAATATAATGAACACAAGGCTGACTGTATATACTAACATTTCTATAAATGAATTTAGTTGTGTCGTTGTCTACTCCTCTCGAGTCCCTCATTGTCCATCTAACTCACTGTTAAATTGACAAAATTAAACAGATTTGACGTACAACACTTAAACATTTTAATTTTAACTTTTTAAAATCTGCATTGTTCTACATGAGAGGGATTTTAACACCCGAAAAGTAAAATGTTTTGTTAGATTATAGCAGACTTAATTTAAAGTCACATTTGGTGCTTTAAAAGCTCCAAAGAGCGGACATGTGGATAACCTCTTCTGTGACTTTAAATCCAGACAGCAGTAAATATTGTGGTATTGTACAATTTCTGGATACTCAATTATGAGACTGCTTGTGGATAAAATAACCAGACATAAATATCTATTTTTGGCTAATCCAGCAAATTAAACACCCAAATAATTAAAGTGCTGCATCCTATTGATGCAAAAACTGATATTAAAACGCCAATATCTCCATGAAGCTGTCAAAAGATTAACATCATTGCCCACAATGTCCTCACACCCCCAGAGATGCTACACTCAGTAATTCAGTACGGAAGTGTTTTCAGAAGAGGATCCAAAACGTCAGTGTGATTAAAATATATTACAGCGCAGTCACAGTCCTGCTGCCAGATGATTACGGCACAATTACAGGATATTACATCCTCTGGTTGACAAGCACTGTAGACTTCCCTAATAGAGTCAAATACTCATGAGGTGTACTTGTACTTGAGTATTTCCATTTTCTACTCTTTGTGCCTCCGCTCCATTGCATTTCAGAGAGCAATTTTACTCCACTTTTCTGCCAGCTATTAGATTTTACATACAAAAACAGAATGCTCTTTAAAAATGCGATACAATTTGTATGAAACAATAATTTTAGTCAGTAACTGATTCCTTAAAGACTTATTTTTCTTAAAAAAGAAAAAACATGCTAAAGCTTTAAAGGTCCAGTGTATAATGTGTTTAGTTGTTCATTATCAAAATCGGTGTTGCCTGTTCCCAAATTTGTCCTTTTTCATGAATATTTACCACCACCATCAATTCAAAGTATTATATTTGCATTTGCATGAACTGGGGTAGATGCTCCATATTCATGCGCCATCTTGAAATACGTTAGCCGGTAAGGGACATACAGGACATACTGCTCCGCCTTTCGCGTTTTCGCTGTCACATGATAAAGGAGTCTTCTTCTTCGCCCAGAAAACGAAAAATGATATAGAAAAGAGACCGGCTTTTTGAAGAGTGAAGGCTACCGTAGCTGTAATACGTACTTTGAACTGCGTGGCACGAGAGAATTGATTGCGATATATGATCTCAACACTAGATGGGAGAAGAGAGGTGGGGGAAAGAGAGAAAGCAAAAGAGCTAAATAAAGTTGTTCGTGTCTGAAATGGGCCAGAACTCACCAGCACTGAGTACCGGCACTTCTGATTTTTATCCACATGATCCACTTCTAATTGTTATTAAAAGTATTATTAATAGGTTTTTACTGAATATTTATACCAAAGTAGGCAATATATCATGATTCATAGGGAAAAAAACAAGCAATTCAATTAAAAATCAGACAGACATTCAGAACACTGCAGCGACTCTACCGTGATTGGTAGTTGAATCAGGATCTTTAGATTGAATTGTTGTTGTAGGGTCACCCCTACAAGATACTGTACATCGATAGATATATGAACAAATACAAAGATATTTAGGACACATGCAATATTCATGTCACTGCTGAATTAGGGTACCGGCACCTTTTTTGGTCCAATTCAGGCACTGGTTGTTAGGACTCATGTTTGGAGAGGAATGCCTATAAGATTGCTGATAAAGCTGCTAAACAGTATATAAAGTAATAACAATGATTCACTTCAACCAATACAGAACAGTACAATTCTACTTTGATATTAATGCATCAGTAATAATGCATGAGTACTTACTTTTGATAATTTGAAACTATTTTGCTAATACTACTTGAGTCAACGTTTGAATGCAGGACTTTTACACTATTTTTCCACGGTAGTACTGAAGCTTTTACTGAAGGACCTGCTGCTTCTTCTGTGTTATGTCTGTACAGTGACAACAGGCTTTACTGGTGTTAGCATCACCAACAAGCTTATAAGAGAACAGGATCTTTTTAAACTCCGTGCTGGGGAGATTAACCACCACTCCAGCCGGGGTGGCGGGAGCTTCAACCGTGGGGGACTGGGCTTGGCAGGTTCACGTCCAACTCAGACCAAGAAACAGTGTGGACTGGTAGCTAGAGAGGTGCCAGTTCCCCTCCTGGGCACTGCAGAGGTGCCGCTGAGCAAGGCACTGAACACCTAACTTCTTAGGGGGAGCCCTGTCTGAGGCTGAGTTCCAAACTGCATACTTTTCTATTTACTTTCAGTATGTACTGCAGCTGCCCTTACAAACTACTGTATGTACTGTTGCACACATACAATTGGGACATACTACTTCTTGATAACTTGAACTTTGACTCTCTTGCTCATATACCATATGCTGCGCAAAGGATTGCAGGTCAGAATAGCTAGAAAAACATGCTGGCTTGCATTCTGCAAGATCCAACTGGATGCAGTCGGACATCCTGGTATTTCTTTTGGCCTAATGCATTTGACATACTATGTAATGGGACATACTTAATCTTTTACTTGCATACTAAATAGTATGACAGTATGGGTATTGAAACAAAGGGTGTATATCTGTATAGTCTGGATCAACTGATCCAGACTGAGGTTTAACCATGTATCCAGCTAATATAAATAGCTCATGTTACTGTATTGTGTGAACAGTTAACTTCATTTAATATTGTATGTGGCGTTTTCTTTTGCGGAGTGCAAATCTTCCACCAAAACAAGTTCCTTCCCAAGACTATTTTGCAGAGCCACCGTCGCTGTGTCCGGAGCTTAGCGCCGCCCAAAAATAATAATAATAATAATTTATACTTTATTAATCCCACAAGGGGAAATTCCTTTGTCACACCTTTGTGATTTGTTTAAAGAAATGCAAACAACCCAGAGCGTTTTTTTTTCCTATCCTGGAATGTATGTGTGGTAAAGCCAGACCTTACTCCACTGTGGAGATAGGTCTGGCAATGTGAGACTAATATCTGCATAACCTCATCTGTTACTGAAAAGTGTACAGAATTTAAGAGAGGCAGCTCTCAGATGAAGAAGAGTCATAGAAGACATTTAGACATATCACATCTACAGACAAAACATAATTCAGCAAAGGTAATCAGGATTTAAATCCACTCAACAACAAGGAGTTATTTAAAGGTGGTTATAAAATGTTACATGAGTTAATCGAATTGGTGCTAAAGCTGCTCACATAACCTGAGATTAGAGTGAAGTTAGTGCTCACATGAAACTAATGACCAGTGTGTGATACGTGCACACGATCACGGTTATAAGTGTATTATATAATGAACATGATTTATAATTAGGTGGGCAGTCTCTCTTTAATCATCTACTTTAATTACTCATCTTCATTTCACAACATCCAGACATAGTGCTCATCCTCCACACAGACGTCCGCCCTAAGATCATAAGATCTAATACATATTTACAGTTAGTCAACAAACACAAGTTTAAAAAAAATGAGGCTATTTCTGAGGTTAAACCAATAACAACTTTTCTATATGGCTGCTTTGATAGTGCCCACACTCAACTCTTACCTTTTTTTCCCCCCTCAAATTTAAGTGATTCACTTGTTTGTTATCCAATGTAAGCACATTTTGAAGACACGTCTGTAAAATAATTCAAAGTAACTAGTTATTTAGCATGTTATCCATAAGCTAATTCTGTGCTATTGAAAATAAGGATTTCTTCTGTAAATGTATATGTTGGACATGAATGTTCATGACTCAGACTCTTGATTTATTATTCCACGTCAATAGACCATTTTCACGGCAGACATGTTGACATGTCATAGTAGGAAAAGCACAGGTGTATTCCAAACCAATAATGATGGCTGCATTCCACTTAGGAGAGGTCCTGGTATTGTGCATGCTGACTCACTGAACTAGCTTACTGGGACACTTGATGAGAATTGAGCAATTGTTAAAGTGATGGTTCGGAGTAATTCACCCTAGGGTCCTTTGCACCATGACCTCGAGCCAAACACCCCCCCGGAAGCTTTTTTCACCTGGGTCGAACATTGGGAGAGTTAGCTAGAGTAGCGTTATCAGCTGAATAGCTTAGCGCAGGGGCTAATGGACCCACGTTTGTATCTTGTAAGTTACCCCACTAATAATGCCCGAAATGATACCAAACGTCTACAAGTAGTACAAATAGGTTATGCTCTCATAAAACGATGGATTGGAAAGTTTGTAAGTACACCAGAAGTTTATGAACACTTGCCTGCTCTCTTCAGCTCTCTGTTGCTGCTGCTGCTGCTGCTACCTGCAGTTAGACGAGTGCTTAGGGCCGTCTACAAATTACTACACCGAAAAGAGATACAACAAAAATATGTATTAATTTAATGATTAAATAAGGTAATATCTCCAAACTTACCTCAATTATTACTTGTCTCCTGCTAGTTATACTACAGCACTTACTTTAAAAAAAAAGTTAAATTAAAAAATATTTTTTTCTTTTCGGTGTTGTAATTTGTAGACGGCCCTAAGCACTCATCTTACAGCAGCAACAACAACAGCAGAGAGCAGAAGCAAGCAGGCAAGTGTTATTTACATAAACTTCTGGTGTACTTACAAACTTTCCAATCCATCGTTTTATGAGAGCATAACCTATTTGTACTACTTGTAGACGTTGGTATCATTTCGAGCATTATATGAGGTCATAGATACAAACATGGATCCATTAGGCCCCGCTAAACTATTCAGCTGATAACTTTTCTAATGTTGGCCAGATGATCATGCAAATAACTAACGCTTACTTAATTTAGCTGTAGCTTTTCCTACTATGACAAGTCAAAATGTCTGCTGTGAAAAAGGTCCCATTGTGGATTGAGAAGAATGTGTGTCTAACAGCCAGATAAAGAGCAGACTGAGTTGCATGATAGGTTGACATCAGTATGTTAGCTCCTCTGAACAGTCAAGTTATCTCTTTGAAAGATACTTTTTTTTTTAAATTAGAGCACTTATTTTTTTATAAAATATATTTATTTTCAATATTATTGACTGTATGAAAAACATCAATCAAATTTGTAGGGTATAAGCAGCAGTGGTGTAATGTAATTTCATTACTTCATTCAAGTATTTCCATTTTATGCTATTTGTACTCTTGTACTGCACTTTATTTCAGATGGAAATATTGTACTTACTCCACTGCATCTGACAGTTAGTAATTTTGCAGGTTAAGATTTCCCATTAAAACATATCTTATTAAATATAAGATGTTTTAATAGATTAAACTACCAAACAGTATGTAAAATAGTCAAAATTAGCTCCACCTCAACAACATTAAAATGCTGCTTGCACATTCATGCATCAGTAATAATACTTCAATATTATAATATACGACATAACACTGAACGAGGTCGCTCTGCTTAATGACTACTTTTGCTTTTGATACTACACTACGGTTTCTAAAGTACATTTTGCTGACAATACTTCTGTACTTTGACATTTTGAAAGTGGGACTTGTAGTGGAGTATTTCTACATTGTGGTGTTGCAATTTGTAAGTTTTAGAATCTGAAAACCTCTTCCATCTCTGATGAGCTTGCTGTCTTATTAAGTTTACCAGCAATGTAGACGGACAAGTGCGCACCCTAGAGGTAAGAAGTTTGAATAGCACAGCAGGCAAACCCTCTATAGCCTCTTTTTGACCAAGTAGTTACAGGAACGTAGTTATAGGAACAGTCCACTTCTAAACAGCTCTACTAACTACTCTCCCCCAAAACCGGTTTTGCCATTTGCATTCGCACTGGCCAAGTGGCCATAGGAACTGGTAGGAGGGGTAAGGGAGTGACGCAAGCACGGCAATGGTCTTTATAGCGTCGTCACTTGACTTTAGTGCCACATACGACAACAAACCAGCATGGAGGTGGCCATGGGAATGTTCCTGTTGTACCTTGCCGGGATCCTCATAACGGAGTTCGAACGGCGGCGTATAAAAGACTAGGCTGAACACAGAAGACGAAGGCTCCAGCGTAAAATGATCCAAATTAATATGATGGAAGAAGATAGAAGAGCAGAGCGCAACAGGCAAACGAAACGACGGGTATGTTTAACTAGCATTAACATTTCGCTGGTTGAATGCGTGACGTTTGTCTTATGATTTAGCATACGTAGGCGAATTGCGAAAGATAGTGAAGAATATGTACCGTTTGTGTTTCAGACGTTGCTAGGTCACTAAGGGTTCCTATGTGGAAAAGGGAAAAGGAAAAAGACCTTGCCCTGGAGTAGGACCTGAAAGAGTTACAGGAACTGCGTTCAAGGAACTTCCCCAAATTGGTCCAGTCGGAACACGAGAAAAAAAAAGGGTTCTAGGAACATTAAGTTCTAGGAACTGCAAAAATCTCTCCGGCCGGAAAGGGACTTCTATTACTACAGTATTAAAGTACTGTAGTTATTTAAAGAGACAAGGTTATGGCAATTTGTCAGTAACAACCAAACACCTGACAGGACTGGACATGTATTACACCACTGAAAAGACCTGCAGTGTATTCTCAAAAACACGGAAACTAAAACATCAAAGTGCATGATCTTTATTTGATATACTGTGAAGTGCCGTCCACGCGGCATAAAATGGCAGCAGAACAATGACTGTGTAAGGCTCCTTTTCACAACAACAAACTGGTCTTTGTCTCGATTTTGGCTATTCTGGCAGCACATGAATAGGAACACCTGCAAATGATAAAAGATAGCATTTATAAATAGATTAGCCAGTCCGTTAAGTCTATTTTTCAGTCCACCCTAAATCCCCCGTGTTCATATAATAAACCTCCACTTAAAGAGCAGCCGACCATCGAAGGCCATTGGTGAAAACCCAAATTCTGAACCACCAACCCCTGAGATGAACTATCAAACGTGCTATCGGGAAATGGACATGGTAAACAGCAGGGAGTGCTACGAAATCCATAAATAAAAAGGAAACTAGATAATAAAAAATTAATCATGAATAATAACGGAATTTAATAATACTAATATTGTAACTACCTCTTTTTTTCATATTTCTAGAATTTATTCAGTATACAAATACTAAACATAATTATATGTATATTATGTCATCCTGTGCAGTAGCACTTATTCATGATGTTACAAGTAAAATCAACATCAAAGTACGTTTAAAAACCCATCCATCCTGTGCTTTCAACCTCCATCTATCTCTAAGTTACTGCAGGTTCCCCACCGCTGCAATTTAATACTACTTAGTCTCTAAACCAAAACCAGGCCAAGTCCCAGGCTGGGTAATGATTATTCACTGTGTGGTGGTTGTTCAAAAGTGCAGCAGACATTACGGGTCCTTTTTAATATGTTGTCCGTTGCTGTGACCTCACGATCATGGCATACAGGGGCTTAGGCGGGGAGTTATTGGAAGCATCAACTCAAAGCCTCAGATCCCCAGGCTTATGTGTCCCTCTAGGGGGCGGATTGCAACTGATTTTCACTCTGGCCCATAAGCCTCGACTCCTAGTTGTTAATAGAGGCACAGTTTGTGGTGCGTTGCCCTCCGCAACAATTCCGTATCATCTTTGGCTTTGCAAAAGTTAAGTCTCAAGTCCGAAAGTCTCACATACAGTAGATGTGAGGGCATCTGCTGCACATTACATACGGATTGTTCATGCTGAGGATGTGTGTGTGTTAAAGCCTTAGGCCCAGTGAACCTGAGATCCTGCCTTGGAGTGGCGTTTAGCCTCCATGATGGAGAAGGCCTCTTGCTCCTCACTTATCTCCTTCAGCCTCTTCTCCTCCAGAAACGACACCAGCGAGTCCCTCATGTCCACCACGTCGATCATCTGTTGAAGGACCCGGTCTTCTTCGGTCTGCTGCTCTGCGGTCTTGTCTGCCAGTCAAACACACATGCACACTTTAACACGGCTATAATCAATATTTGTCAACGGCAATGTGAAAACCATGTGAAAGGGGTCACTCCGATCCTACAGAGAATTAACCTGCAGCTCCTCCTTAGCTTTGTGGAGCTTTATAGTGATTTCAAGCTCATTGTTTAGCAGTTTGGCACAAACTTTACTGTTTTGGTTCTTTGGTTGTCCTTTTAAGCCACAGCACAACCCACTGTAGACTACTGCTCAGCGCCAAACGAAAAAGACACAGTGAGAGACTAGCTGGTGAACATAGTGAAGCATTTAGCAGCTAAAGATAATATTTATATATTATATTGATATTTTTCTTAGGAGTTAGAATGGACCACAAACAAGAGCTAAGAGAGTGAATATTGGACTAAGCAGCTGTTTGCTTAAACGTATAGCCATATCAATTTACAGGTGATAATATGTCAGTGTTGTGTTCAAATCTTGTTTCTGCTGCCCCAAGTGGCCCAAACAATATGTTATTGTAAGTTTGAATTAATACAGTTTCACCCAGTAATCTCTATGAACAGAAATCTGCATATAAATCTTGGCCCGGTTATCCGCTGGCTACACCAGAATCTCCAACATTTCAGCCATCGCCCCCAGAGGCTAGACCGTCGCCAGACTGATAGTCGATGGATTCTGAGATTGATCACCCACTAATACAACACAAATGTACATTAAACACAGACACACCCAAATTAAGTCCAAATTTCATCTGTGAGACAATTCTGATCTGCCTCTCCTTAAAGAGGGAAGAGGTCTAACATGAGGAAGGATGTGTAATATCGTATTGGTCAGAATATAAGAGAATATATTATAAGATGACCCCGCCTTTTTTGTTGTTGTTGCCAGAAGTCTTTTTGAAAATACAAAGCATCTTCAGACTACTCCTGTTGGGAAAGTTTCCTAGAGCTTCGGTTTTTTTTACCTCTTAGGAATTTATTCTTTCTGTGGCAGCAATACTCAGCCAAAAGCTAATAATAGCTTAAAATAACAAAGCCAATATGAGTCTGCATCAGCAGTCTGAGTTAATCAAATCAACTCATCCCCAAAGTTACAGTTTATAAAAAACATAATTCGTTCTTGGAAAATCTCCAATTGATGTCACTAACTCAGACTGCTGGGCCTCACATTAGCTTTAGTTTAGTCTATATGCTAGAGTGCTGTTACCTTTCGCAGACAATTGTGATTGGTTTAAAGAAATGCCAATGAAATGCCAATAAACCAGAGCATGTATTTCTTCCATCCCAGAAAGCTGTGTGGTGTAGCCAGACCTTCCTCCCTGGCGCTGTGGAGGAAGATCTGGCAATGTGAGACTACACAAAATGTAACCAGCGGATCTGCCGTGCTGGCCTTCAGATGGCTGTAAAGTGACCAGTGCAAAAGAAAGGCCTTCAATATAAGAGTGAGACTAGCTTCAGCTGAACTTTAAAGTGTATGTTTGCACAGGACAGGGACTGTGGGTTTTGTCGCCCATCTCTTACAATTAAATAGCTTTAGAGAGGGATCTCTTTTACAATGATGCTTTCAATGTACTTACGGGCATGTGAGTGTTGTTTTCAGACGGACTTAACAAAAGCCTGTACCTGACTACAATATCTCTAAGAGACACAAAATAAACGGACTTGAAGAAACTTGCTAGCCTAGCACCATGAAGGGTAAGACCAACCCATAATGCAACTGGTACTATCTGCCTTCCAATCAGGCTCCCAGGAAGTGTGCTGGGCTTTGAAGCAAATTGAACAAAGCAGTCAAGATGAAATTGCAACTCCTGGGGCATCACGCGATGCCCTCTGGCCCAACAACACTTTTCCCCACAGACCTACATGGTGAAAGAGAGGTCTGTAAATCAGTGGATACATTTTTTTGAGTGTCACAAACACCCGCAAGATGACTCGTTTCAAAATCAGAATTTGATCCGTTCAGTCCGATAACACTTGGAAAGCAAGAGCCGCACGATTAAATCATTTAATCCCGATTCAATCATTTAATCCCGATTCAAATTAGCGGAGTGCTTAACCGGAAGTAGCCTGCTCAGCCAGTGCCGGTCTCTAGTGCACCTGATCTATGGGCCGCACAGTGCAGAAGTAATGCCGATCATCCCCATGAAAGCTTCATGCACCACTGAGAAACTCTCATAGGAATGAACGGGCCACTGTCTTATTATACATCCATGCTTCCAATAGAATATCTGATGTTGGGAATACATAAATGTCTAGTCCTCGAATATAATACAACCCTCCACTGTTTCTAATGTAATTTCCATAAACAAATATCGTCTTATATTTGGGCCAATATATTACAAAATGCACTGATTGTTTGCAGGATTGGGTGAACAGGACCATGGTGCCAAATCACTGATGTTCTAATTAGAATAGGAAACATGCAATGCCTATCTCAACAGACTTGGCTTAACACAACTGGCGCTTGTTCCTAAATTGGCTTGCTCTCTTCCAACTGCTGTAAAATCAATAGGCCTATTTAAGAAGCTTCGGTTACAAATGTGTTTATGTGCACACCAAAGTACACACCGTCCAGCTCCATGTATTTCCTGAGCTCCAACTCCAACATGCTCTGCTTGTCTTCGAGCTCCAGCTGCCGAGACCTGAGAGAAAAACAAACATCAGCTGAGTCGTGCTTTGGCTGCAGGTCATCATAAGGCCATATGACACGTAGAGTCTGACTATAAAGAAGATTGGTTGCTACCAAACAGCAACCACAGTGTTTTGATGTGGATGCCTGCTGTTATGTGGCTACTGTGTCACTTGTACTCTGCACAAAAGCTGTGTTGTGTTCACAGCATGACTACACAGGCTTTTACTGTGCAGCACTGTTTCACTGTGCAGCACTGTTTGAATTTACAGAGTGTGCACTCACGCCACCATGAGGTCAGATTCCTCAGACACCAGCGCATTCTTCTCGTGGACGAGTTGGATCCAATCCTCAATCATTTCAGGCGGGCCGCTGCTGCCTGGAGGTGAAAAAACACAGTGTTTTGGGTAGGAGGAAGACAGGTTTTCATGTAAATCCTAGATACAGCGGAGTGCTGTGTGTGACACAAGATCCATGTGAGTGAGTTTGTTTACAGAGAAACTAGGAGCCCTTAGGCTAACATGCATCTCTTGTTTCTGTAAGCTGTTCCAAGTGAATTCAGCTGACATAAAATTTAAAGTTAAACATTTAGGCAAACTGTTTTCATTGTCGGTTAATCTGTCCATTATTTTCTGGATTAATTGATAAATAGTTTGGTCTCTAAAATGTCAGAAAATGAAAAAAATTAAATAAAAAGTGGATCAGCGTTTCCCAAAGCCCAAGATGACATCCTCAAATATCTTGTTTTGTCCACAACTCAAAGATATTGAGTTTGCTGTCTCAAAGGAGTGAAGAAACTAGAAAATATTCATTTAAGAAGCTGGAATAAGAGAATTTGTACTTTTTTCAAAACATTACTCTAAACGACTAATCGATTATCAAAATAGTTGGCGATTAATTTAATAGTTGACAACTAATTGATTAATCAATTAATCTTTGCAGCTCTCATTTTAACACTATCAATATGCATACATACATGTATCTTTAGCACAGTATGTTTATTGCTCATTATACTCACCCCTGGTGATAATTTATAATAAGTGTATTTACCATTTGCCTAGCAGCCACTCTAGTTTTGTTTTGCACTCTTTTAACAGCTCATTTGTGTTTTCTCTCCACTTTCTGTTACTAGACGAGAAATAAACTTAATTTACTGCAGACTACAAAAGTCAGCAACTTCTTCCAGCATAAAACAACACCTTTTTGTTACATGGGAATACATACAATCTGTAAAATCATTTTGAACAGTCTTCAAAACAAGAAGCCTGCTGTTAACATCTGGATCTTACCAGCCTCTCCTCGCAGAGTTCTCTCCAGCAGTACACCCTTATCCTCCAACTCCTTGAAGGTTACCTCAATCTCCTCCAGTCTCCTCTGGATGGACTGTGAACCGCAGAAACAGGAAAGAGTAAGAAGGGTGCTTGAGCAAATTTAGACGTTACAGCTGTGGTGCGTAGTTTCTGTCTCCCCTATGAGGAATTTTAAGTAATGACAACAACACTGTCGGCGCATCCACATGACGCAAGCATTTGGTGATCGCGAAAAAATAGTTGGGCAACCTGGGCTGTGTTAGCAAAAAAACACCATATTTTAGTTGCACATTGCTGCGGCTCCTCTTTCACCCTGTGTGTTGAGCGCTCCGTTTTAGCTACCGAGTGAGTGAGGCAATATAACTATCTGAACTCCTCGGCCCTCCGCTCTAACTAGCTTGGTTTGAGGGCGTGCCATGCTAGCAGCTATGCGAGCATTATAACGTGTGTTAAAATGTGACGCACGTTTGTCATGGAAATAAAGGCTGGACTACAACAGAGCTGTTTGGAGCAGTTTGTGAACAGTGTTTTTTGTGGGAGATGCTAACTCCCTTTGGGGTGGACTTTGGGCTTTTTCATTTTGTAAACCTATTATATGCACAAAAAAGATATATAACAAAATAAAGGAAAGGAAAAAAGCAAAAAAGCAGCATATGAACACTTTATAGAAGTGCAACACTTAATTTCCTGCATTCTGGTGAATTTTCATGCACATATTTCTACCTTTTTCTGCATCAATTTATGCTGGAAATGTCTTTATGTAAAGGAAAACACAGGGGACAATTGGAAATCTAAAAACATAACGGAATATAATGCAGTATGGCTCTCAGGCATTTTGTATTTCTTTTCAAATATTTATTCTCCTGTAGATCAACTTTTGTCATTTAATGTTATCTTTGCTGAGTCAACACACATGTAGGCCTAAGCCTGATTTACTCCTCCCTGCTCTTTTGCGTCTTTTGTTTGGGGAAGTACCTATTTAAATGTGCATGTGGCACTTATTAATGTGAATGATAGGCTACATGAATTCATTTCAATTAATAAACCCCTGGATTTAATAGCTCAGATGTGTTTTGTCAAGATTTCTGCTCATGTTCCAAATTTTGTGCACATTCAAAATGTAAGTCATCCCATCTCGTTTTGAGAAAAAAAAGTCATAATATTACGAGAATAAAGTCACAATATTTAACGAAAATAATCCACCTGCCCTATGCTGTGCATTACGTTGTTGCTCTGCTCATATGGCAGAGACAAAGTTAGGGAAGCGGCTGAGCGATGCTTTACATCGGAGGTGAAAAACTGAAAGTACCGCAGAAGCACGGACGCAGAGCAACACACACATCTGCAACACACACACACACACACAAACACACACACACACACACACACACACACACACACACACACACACACACACACACACACACACACACACACACACACACACACACACACACACACACACACACACACACACACACACACACACACACACACAAGAAGCCGCTCCGCTCATCTCTATTCTTACAGAGAGAGTTTGACACAATGCGATGGACAGGTCTGCTTCAGAACTCTGGGACACTGGTATTTTCTGTCCCATTTCTTTCCATTGGCTTAAAACATTTTCTTAACTTTTGATTGGGTGGGCAAGGCGCAAGTTTGGGTGAGCTGGGTGGCCACCCTTGCCCATTGCTGGTGCCAGACCCGCTCAGCGGTGACATGAAACGAAACACTCGAACTTCTGCGCGCAAATGTCACTGGACGACACCATTTTGTAAACATAGCTATACTGAGAAATAAAGAGAGAGTTGATAGGCCTAATTAGCTTGGTATCAACTCATTTGGCATTGGCTTGAATGTAACGGATGTTCATGCTTCACATTAAAAGCGTTCAACTGGTGTTATAATGGGTGACTTTTATTGTGAAGAAGAAAAAGCCCCAGGAAACTTATTTGTCACAGTGAACAACAAATCTGAGTCTGTGTCTACCAAACAAGACCTGATCATTGTCAGCATTTATCAGTTTTAAATATTTGTAGGGAGTAATGGAATGAGAAGGAGTAGAAACAGAGAGCTTTTAGATAAAGAGATGCAGCCGACAAAGGAACCAACTGCTCTTACTGTGCCCTGCTGTTGTGTGGAAAACTACTTGCAGAGTGTGTAGCGTTAAATCAAATCATGGTTGCTAATGACATGATGGAAAAACACAGATTATTCTTGAGTTTGTTTGTTTGTTTGCGCCGTAGACATTAACACCTGGGGCCGCGTGTCCAAATCCACTATTGCTAGTTTGACAGCGGAAAAAAGGGCCCGTGCGCCATGCGCATGGTTCAAAAGGGTTGTACTTAGTGTCTTAACTAATAATAGGTGTGTTTTTGGCGTAACATGCAATAAACCAATCAGAGTGTCAACTCCCATTCCCTTTAAATGCCATGTGCGTTTGTACTTTGGCACCTGTCTATTATGATTATGATGGCAGATTTGTTAAGCAGGAATAAGAGATTTTCAGGAGAAGAAACTGATCTGCTCGGGCGTGTAAGTGAAAGCACGCGAGCAGGTCCTATCATAATACTATTTCACATTGTAATATTTTTATTTTTAATCTTTTGCATGTTTGTGTGCTGCTGTGCATCCCTGTGTGTGCGCCTAGGCTCGCCCTGTTCACGAGTCTTGGTGCATTTTAATAATGTGCTGTTAAAATAACAATGAAATGCTGCGTTATTGACTTTAGACCAATAAGTTTTTGTCAGTCAATGGCGCGATCACTTCCCCCCGTCAAGATAGCAATACGCCAAGAATGCACCTGATCACAGCTTCCTGTAAGACCAGCATGCCCATGGGCGCAAAGATGGGCGCAGGTGCATTTGCTATTAAAACAAAATAGGCGCTGGATGGTCTTAAAATAGCAAAGACACTCGAGTCGGGCTTTGCGCCACACTGCGCTGGGTGCAAGATAGGGCCCCAGGTGTTGCATTTCTGACAGAGTAGCTGCTTACGGAGAGTTTGCTGCACCCAGAATGCCGAGGCCTGTCATATTAAACCACACTTGCTGTTACCAGCAGTAACCACAGGTGTCACCAAATCAACCAGGAATGAAATCTTGAGGATTACAACTTAAACATACAAGAAATATTCTGAAAACAGAAAAAGATTTGGACACATTTATGAGCTATAAAAACTGTATATTCATATATAAGCTGATTGCTTCATTGAGTGAAGTTGGAGAAGCCAGTGACCAATAAAACATAGCTGAGCTAGGAGTATTGTAAACACTGTGAGAGACACTGACCTGGGCTTTGCGCAATCGCTGTAATTCGCTCATCTTGGCTCGCCGCTCCAGTGTCCTCATCTTCATCAGCTCCATCTTCTCGGCCTCAACAGGGTCTGACGGCATTGTCTGAAACTAGAGGCAAAGTGTGTCAGTATTGGAAGTGTACTGCTGGTTAAAATGTAGCAGCTCACTATCATGTAAAATGAAAAAAATCAGCTCCGTTCCTCTCCTTACTTTCTCATCAAATAAGTCAATATCATCTCGTTGAAACATCTCATCATCTTCGTCGTCGTCATCCTCGTCGCCATCGTCATCCTCGTCATCATCTCCGTCGACACCCTCTTCTGAGGTGCTGTTAGCATGTCTCAATGTTGTTTCTGTGGCAGGAAAGATGTTTTAACAAGTGTTACACAGCAATGTTTCCCCTGCAAACATTTCTCTCCGCCAAAGATCAAAGAGTAGAAGAGTCCTTACTCACCCACTCTCTCTGGATGATTAATGAGGACACTGAGCCGGGTGTCTCTGCTGATCCTCGGGGAAGACAGATTCCACGGGGAAAACTTGGATCGTACCCTGACCTGCCCGCCTGGCAACTCTTTTCTCTTGAAGCAGCGTCGATTCCTCCTCTCCCGCATGTGACTCGCCGTGCTCCCGCTCCAGTAGCCCTCCTCTTCTTGCCCGTCCAGGCCCTCTGGTTTAGCGGTGCTTGGCCCTCCTGCAGTTGCAGAGGAAGAGGAGCAGGAGGAGGATCCACCAGGGGTCTCAGAGTCAGAGTCCGCGCTGAGGCTCTGAAGATTCACTAGTTGGCTTTTCTCCTCATCGGTCAGCTGAAGCTTTCGGAGCAATTGCTTCGGACGGGAGTCTGGCGCTGCCTTGGAGATCTCTTTTGTAGGGGCTGGAGATGGATGTCCTTCTGGAGTTGAGGGGTTAAGAATGTGGACCGTGCGAGGTTTGGCTATTGGAGGAGAGGGCTGAGGGCTGGGCGTGGTCTGCCGAGAGTGGCGGGGCTTGGGGACAGGATAGGGCACTGTCTCCTCCTCAGTGGGTGCTGCTGCCTCAGTTTTAGATAGAGGATCGGTGGGAGTTTTTGATGTATTTGGTTCTTCGGACTCTTTGAATTCCCATATATGGTGCTCCTGTCCTTCAGGTTTATGTGACTGTGAGTGAGCAGAGGGACCGCAGTCCAGACTGTGCTCATACTCCTCATCGGATGGAGATGGTGTATAATCATCACTGGAAAGCCTGTCCCTTTCATTTGTTCCTTTGGGATTTCCTTCGCTATCCTGAACACAGAAATGGAATTTGAAAAAAAGCCCAAGAGTGAGCACATATCCCTGTTAAATATGTTTTGGTCCTTAGACTACGTATGCTTTGACATAAACATTAGTCGTGCGTAACTGCTGCAAGCCCTGCAGGCTGATGACATCGGACCAGACAGCAGAAGGAGGATATATCATGCAGCAGAAGATTGTGCAACACGGGCATAACGAACACGAGGATTCACGGTTTACATCTGCTCTGTTCAGTGACCCACCTTACAAGATGTTTCAGCCCCATTTTCCAGCTCCAGTTCTTCTGAGTGCAGCTCGCAGTAAAATCTCCCTGAGGGGACATCACACACAAAAACAATGAACGGAGTCGAAAAGTCAGAGACTAGTGTATGTTGACTTGCTAAAAAAGAAAAAAAACTGCTGTTTTTATAAATGATTAATGTCCTTTCAATCTAAATGGAACCCCTTTAAAAAAAAAGGTCCCAGTGCAAATTATTAATTACATAAATAAATTAATAAGTAGGGCTTCACTTATTGTAGCAAAACCTTATCCTGGCTTTGAAAGAACAAATTATACCACAGGTGTGATATCTGTTGAAATGAGAAATACAAGTGCTTTATACTCAACAAAACAGCATAAAGTGCTGAAAAGGACTAAGCTAACAAGAGGCTGCTAAAAAGGGATACAAAAGAGCAGAGATTACACCAAACATGGCCAGATACTTTAGAAACCAAGAATTACAACAATATTTTGAATGGGTGTTTGTGTCCGATTAGTAACTAGGGCTGGGTGCCAAATTCAATACTTTTTAGGCAACGAACAAATTGCCTCTTTGCACGTGACGTCACAACTACTGGCTGGCGGGCATCATTCTATAACGTGTATTTGTTGTGTGAATTGAGTGAATTTGCTCAAGAATCAATTTGCTGGCTGAAAGCCTACTGTGAAATTTAACACAGGTGTCAGCAAAAGACTGGTTAAAACGAGACCGATAAGAAGAGGCATTGCAACATTCAATATCAATCTTCAACACCTTAGGAGTAAATCTCATCAGCGTCAGTGATGTGTAATGTTGTAATTTGTTGTAATTTGTTTTTGTTAAAACGGATTTTATAAAAAGGTGATATAGAAAAAAGTATCGATCAGGAACCGGTATCAAAGTCATGGTATTGGTAAATTTTTTTGGTCTTCCTTTTCTTCTTTTGACAAAGGGAGACAGTAAGTACTCACCTGTAGTCTGGTCAAAGGTGTATCCTCCTAGTCGGAGTGTGATGCTGCACCGATGGCAGGTGAAGCAGCTCCGATGGAAGAACTTGCCCTCAGCACTGATGCGCTCCAGCACATAGACCATCCGACCGCAGAAGTAACACTCCTCGCTGTTTGTCATCGGCACACCAGTACCAGGTTCAAGCTCAGGCTCAAGAGCAGCGTAGAGCGGTGTAGGACTTGGCTCTGGGGACAGAGGAGGCGCCATCGTCTGCGGGAAAAAGGCAGCGAGTTAAATTCAGTTAAGCAATATTGGCAAAAATAATTAGAACAGAGCTTCCAACACAACTCACACTGTCCTCATCTCCCATCATTGTTTCCCTCTCTCTTTTCTCACTTGCCAGCTTTTCCTGCAGAGAAAATAAGACAAACTATTAACTATCATATGACCCGATTATGAGAACATTCAAACTATTTCAATGACTAACTGGAAACTACTTCCCTTGAAATAGCATCTAACAGTTTGTCTCAAAATAAACAGACAGAGATAACAGTCATAGACAGCACAAGAACACAGACTGAAGGCCCAGACATGAACTCCAGCCAACAAGCCAGCGTGTTCTATCCTTATCAAACATTTCTCTGTGCTGTGTAAACAGTGAACTCGCAGTCACAGTGGGCGTACCTTGCGTCTTTGCAGAGAGTTGTGCTTCAGCTTGTTCAGGAAAAAGACGGCTGACTGTGTCTGGGAGAGAGTCAGGGGCTTGGACGACGGCAGCAAGGCTGCAGAGTCTGTGGCCAACAGAAAATGAGAAAGAAAAAATGTCAAACAGGGACACACGCCAAATTCAGTTCGTCCTACTATTACACTAGGCTGCAAACCTGAAGACACTTGAGCGTTATTGTAAGCCTACTTGCAGCTCTGCATGCATCTGCTTAAAATATTCTGATTGTGCCTTTTTTAATATCTTCAAGGTCCTCCTGTTATGTTGGATACTCTGTCAGAAATACAGATAATCTCTTACTTGTATTTTCTGTAGCGCCACAGCAGCAGCTGAATTTAACTTGTCATGAATCCACATAAAAACTCTTCAGCTGCCTGCACTTTACCAATTCTTTTTTTTTAAAAATAAAAAAAAAAACCCCTCCCCTCTTTTTTATAGTGGGAACAGCTAGCAGCAGAGCATCACAGACACAGGGAGCGTATATCACACCCACTTCGGCTCATTCAGTGCCTCGAAACGTTGGGCTCACATTTACGCCGAACAAACTCCACATGCTACAAAGAATGTAAAAATACCTCTGCTACAAATAGCTGGAAGAAAATCCTCCCTTCAGCGCAGGAATCGTAGAACCTCCGTCAAGAGACCCTAGTCCCATCAGACCCCGATAAGCCAGGTCCACACGGTGACTGTTTGCTCTGTCTGCTGCTGCTGCAGCAGCTGCTGCTGGGGTGGCTTAGTGCAGGAGAGCAGCACAACCAGTAGAGGCTGGCTCGGAGCACAGCACTAGCCACTTAAGCCAAATGAATTCTGGGTAACAGGCTCTTAAAGAGACAGCAGTGATTTGATCACTTCGCAACACCAAACACATTTCAGTGGGAAGGCACCTGATCCTTTTAGGGTGATGCTAATGCCTGTGCAGTGTCTAAGCAACCGAGTTATGTAAGATTAATGCTGCTGCCACTAATAGCTATCTTCAGAAATATATCAGAACATAAATAGCATTAAATCCAACATATTATATCCAACATAAACATAAATAATTGCAAAGGTGTTTTCTGGCTTTTCAATTATGCCTTGACATTCTTGTTACCTTTGCAAATAACACATACTCAAAACGTTTACCTTTTGCTGGCACCGTGAAGGCACTTTGGACCTGGGTGAGGTAGAGGACCATGGACAACTTGTCAATCTGACCACTGTTGGCTAAGTCACTAGCAGACATGACAGGTGGGATACCCAGCTCCTTCTCCAAGATGCTGAAGGCCAGTTGGTTGTTGTGAACAGCACTGGACTCATCCATGGAGGACATGTCACTGTGGAGGAATTAGAAGGAAGGGATTACTCTACAGCATAGTTGCTCAAAGTGCAGGCTGCTGCGGGCCAATGGCGGCCATCAGAAACATTTTGCGCACCCCCTGCCCAAACGTGACATGAAATACATGCATTATATTTGAATCATCCGCGGTTCATCTCAATACTTTCACTTTCAATAGCCTTCGTTTAATATACTACTGCATCAAACTGTGCCCCCCCGAACAAGCGTCTGTCAGGTTAGGAATGATGACATGACTAGTGGCAACATGTGAGTGTTGCGTGAATGGTTTCGTCATCAATGCCAGTGTTTTTAGCTATTTTGGTGGACAACTTGGCAGTTTAATGTGGATGTGAGATATGTGCATTTTCCCCCCTCACTCATATGTTGCCTCCACTCAGTCATCACAACTTTGATTACTACAGTAATAATGATAGAGGGTCTTCTCCCAGCAAAGATGAATTTTACATATAATGTGTTCAATGTAAATACCTGATGCAAATTTCTTTAAAAAAATAACTAATAATAACGATTAAAACAAATACATAATAAGTTAGTCAATGTCTGCAATCAATACTGGCACTGTACAGGAGACTCTGCAGGATCTCTTTATAACAGCTATATAAGAAAACAGAATTCATCCTGTCTGATTGTTACTATTTTTTTTACATTAACCGTTTCTGTTTCTGCCATCTGGTACCCTCCTCAGACATCCACTAGCCAAAACCAATACATTCAAACACTCTCCAATACCCTCTGCCATCTCCCTCATAAACTCTTGGAGGTAGTTAAGTGCATAATATTTGTTAGAATAGTTTTTTTCCCCTGTGTATTTATTGTATTTTGGTCTTAGTATTGTATTTATGTGCCCTGTGTTTTATGCGTGCTAAATGTATGTATCCCACTGCTGCATAATCAATTGCCCCACTGGGGACAAATAAAGTTATGGTTTGATTGATAAATAAATACACAGCATCTTACAAATCAGATGAAAACCTAGCTAATGCCAGGACAGCGACTCACATGAGCTGAGGTCTGAAGTGGTGGATCAGAGCACACAGAGCCAGCCCGGACCTCCAGGATTGGGAAAAATCTTCTACGTTCACATTCTCATAACCCGAGATGTGTTTCTGGCACCATTTCAACAACTCTTCAAAACCACTGACTGAATCTGAGGGCAACAAACAAACACAATTCATCAGACAATGCTCCACAGCAGTGTGGTTTCACAGCCATACAAAAAAACATTCCTCTGTGATACGTTAATATGGTGTGAGTGAATGGTTAGCTTTTTTAATGATGTGTCAATGTTGATCACAAAGTGCTCTTCCCATTGATTCCACATAGCTGAATATAACCGTCACGCAGACCTTTAGTGCCTGCGCGACGGGGAGAAGCTGACCTTGACGCATGTGAGACAACCGGTTCTTCTGTTTCTTGCTTGATGAGGTTGATTTATCAACATCATACAGGTGCTGCACCTGAATAAAGTGACAGGTAGATTAGTCAAAACACTGACTAAAGTAACCAGTTTTACTACAAATGCATAAATCACCTAATCCTGAAGAAGACAACAGTTTATATTTAGAGCAGTTTCACATTAAACTCAGGTCAATACTTAGAATACCTGATACTTAGAATACTTGAGACTGTGTGTACTAGACTGTAATCTGCAACCTTGATTAACCTCCATGATGATTACAGTGACCTTGGATTCAAATCTCTGTTGAGTAAATAAAGGATAACAGTCCTGACCTGGTTGGGCTGGATGGAAGACAGGTTGACTCTCTTGTAGCGCGTTTTGGGGTCGATGCTGTAACCAGCATAGTTTTTGCTGGTGTTTTCTGGTGTGGTTTGGGACAGGAGCTGGTAGATACTCTCTCTGTACATTTGGGAAGAAAGGAAAAAAAACAAACATTTAGGAGTCATTTAGAGCCAAGCACAGCCTCCAAATCAACTAACAGATGGGAACACAGAGATGCATTGAAATGTAACAGGAACAAGGAACTACTGTTAACACTGATAAAGGGAAGAGTGTGATGATGTAACTGGCTGAGTTTAGAGATCCCTTAACCGTACACATTTTTGACTTTGTGCTAGATGAACAGAAACAGAACTCTTCAAAAAATAACCATAACAAGTGAAAAATGACCATTGTTTGTAGTTGAAAATAACCAAGGTTGTTCTCGACACTTTATTCTGTATTCTCATCATCACAACCGATTGCGTAGTCAGATTTCGTAACTTTAAAGTCTTAGAGTTGGCACATGTAACGGGCAAACAAGCCTTCTGTCAAACACAGGAAGGCTTATTGTTTTATTCTTGTCACATCAAGGAACCATGGTAAAATCATTTTTATACCTCTTCAATAAAAAAATTAAAATCCTTAATATTGTACTAATTGTAGAATTTTTTTTTTTCCACACTACGTTAAATTTGCAAACAGAAAAATATGGCATGTAGTGAAGAAACAGGAAGTAGCAGCGTCACTGCTAAGGATGTAAAGATCAAATGTGATTGTCTGTATTGTGTGCTGCTTAGCAGTTTTATGAAATCGGCTCACCGCTCAGCCAGGACCTTGAGATGTGGGACCCCCATGCCCCAGCTTCTTACCATCCACGCCGTGTCAAAAGAAGCTAGAAACCCACGGGCAATACCTGTACCCAGAGGCCAGAAAGGCTGCAGAGAACAGAGCACAACAACTCATTGTAGCACATTAGCATCATATTTCTATTGACGGCATGTCACTTATTAAAACTTATGGGACTGAAAAAGAAACAGTTGCCAGCTTTTTTAATGCAAACTTTACAGAAGAGCTTATTAAACTTCCAAACATTCATCATCTTTATGTGACCAAGGGTCACAGCCAGTAGTTAGATGCAGTGGTGCTTTAAGCAAAACGCGTAATACACGTAATAATAGCGGCAATCAAAAACGCTATTACAATGTATCCTGATGGGGACATGAATGGCTGTTCCAATTACCAAATTTCATGGCAATCTACTAAAAAGCTGTCAAGATATTTGACTCAAAACCACAAATGTGAACCTCATGGTCGCGCAAGAAAAGTTAGTGAATCACCCAATTTAATACATTGCCTGACAACCATGAATGTTTTTGCAACATTTTCTGCCAGTCTATCTTATAGATGTTGAGATAGTTGACTGGATGAAAAGTCAGGGATTCATCCTCTGGGGACAATGAATGTACAGTATATGTATTCAAAGTGGTGGACTGATCAACCGATATCAGCATCCCTTTAGCCATGACGCTAGTGTGGCCAAAAAATGTTAACTAGGGGACATTTGCTCCAGATTACAGAAAACATTGCCCCCTACCTCCACGAGGCAATCTCCAACCAGACACATCAACAATTTCTTCCCTCTCCTCTCCCTGACCAGAGACGCATGCTCAGCGCGTTGCATGCAGGTGAAGTCAAACATGGCCACGTCTGGCCGGCCCGCATGGTTCTGAGCAAACTGCAGGTCAGGCAGTTTGCCACCAGTTGAGAAGTAGGCAGCATCGTGGGCATAGCGGTACAACGCCTCATGATCCACATTTGCAGGAGCCAGCAGCTCCTCTGCATCGCTGTAGTCCTGCAAAAGAGAGGGATGAGTCATGGCACCTTTTTTTCTGATTCTGAGTGACATCTCTCTTATACTTGGTTTACTGCTTTAGCTAATGGGGAAGGGCTGCAGAGAAAGAGCAGATAATTGGCAGTTTATCTCTTCACACTGAAGCACCTGCGTGGCCGTTTCATCCATCTGGTTTGTTTCTTTTTCTTTACTGGCCAGAGATGCAGCCGGAGCCAATACGAGTCACACTTTTTCTTGGTAATGGATACGTTGTTCTCACCTGTTTAATGACCCCCTTCTTCAGCAAGCTCTTCTTCTTGGCAGTCATGACAAAGTAGTGGGTGTCGTCTTTGTAGTAGACAATGTTCTCCAGATCAATATCTGGAATGGAAAATAGAGAGAGAGAGCATTGTGGGCTTTGAGAGAAAGAGAGACTGGTGTAGGAGAATGAGAGAATCAGGAGGGCTGACTTAAACATTTGTACACGTCATTAGCTGGCTACCTTGTGTTTTTCTGCTGGTTTTACTAGAATGCGGGGGAGCAAATGGAGACACAGGGAGGTCAGAGTGAATAAAAAAAAAGCAATACAACTGGGTGCAATCAGGGTTTTAAAGGTGACGCACAAAATTCCTGTAAGGTTTGCTCAAAATCGAGGTGCAGAGTAGGTCAGAAAGGAAGGGTGGATTTCATCACGGTTTACGCTGTCACAGCAAATTAACTGAAGATTGGAACGCAGATCAACAGCCTCACAACCTTTTTCACACTTCACATTGAACGCGACCTGACAGTGTGAACATTCATTTCATGCCTGAAGGTTGTGGTCAGCGATGCACAACAGCAAAACAATAAATTGAAAATAAGAGGGCTGATATACGTATTAGAAATGTTATGGGTTAGTGACTCTACGTTCTCACTTGGTGGTGGTATAAAATAAAATTCATCCCAGTGTTTCCTCTAGGATTTTTTTTAGCAGTGGGGGCAGATCTGTCCCCTCCACGCGCGCGCCCTGCCGCAAAATGTTTTACGTATTAAACGGAACTGACACTTTGCTGCAACACAAACAAATATTTATTTACCTCTGTTCACACACAATGAGGCATATTTTCATCTCGTTTTGATTGAACTGTATTTTTGAAGAACTGTAGGTCTACAAAATGAATTTTCCAAGAAATTCTTCATAGGGAAACCAAAACCCAAAGTAGGCTATAGTATGAAACCATTCATAATGAAACTAATTGCATATTTGCCTCAGTGGCAAAGTTGGCAGCCTGGCTGTGTGCATTTGATTTTTCTTGGCTTTTGGAAAAATAACTCCAAGGCTCGGTTATAGGGGAATTCAGAAAGAGGTGGCCCATTAATGCTGAATAGCATACATGCTGCTAGATGGTCCCTCTGTGGCCTGTTCCTTAACACTAGAACGACCAGGACTGTCATTTTGACTGTTTTGAATGTGTAATAACTTTGCTAAATAAAAAAATACAATCCTGCTGGTATCTGACTTTTCCTAAAAGAGTCTGTATTTTCATTTAAAATTGTTTTTAGGCTATATACATTACACAAAAGGCAAAGAAAATATAAATCACTTTTACCTATTTTGGCCATACACGGGCTCGGATTTTCGCGGTTTTGTTTTTAATCTTTTGCGTGGTTGAAGATGCATCTTGGTTGCTTAGTAATAATCATAGTCTCTGTCAGAGAAACGTAACTAGCGGTCTCGAGTAACAAGTGTGGGCATCACCGATGGGCCGAAGGCAAAGCCAGAGTCGGTAACGTAGGCTACGGCGTGGATGGACTCTGTTCTGAATCAGAAGAAAAGCACCGGGCGCTCGCTCTGTGAAAGGCGCGGTACACGTAGATGGCCGGTAGCTGTCTACGTGTTCATATAACTTTATACATGCTACAACTGTCTGGAATCATTGCACACATCCTCTCCAAGGAGTGCACCAGCTGTAAAATGTCCCGGAGGAAGTTCACGCAGCAACTGGCAGAGGAACTTTTATTATCTAGAATATTGTACTGACCGCTGTGGATTTTACAATGTGAAGGAGGAATTCAGGATGTGCTTGATATTTTCAAGTATGAGATATTTACCCAATATACACAATGCTCAATGTCTTGTTTTGGGTTTTGGGCAAGCATCAGAATTGAGCAACACTTTATTGCGCTTTTGTTGTATTTTCAATGATGATATAATCAGCCTTTCTTGTTTTTGTTTTTTCTGTGAAGATGCTTCCTCTCCAATGTATGAATGATTGTAAGAAAATAAATAAATAATTGATCACAAAAAATTAAATGTGCAAGAACTATAGACTAATACAGGCTTAAATGAACTGACAATATAAGTTATACAACTTATAGTTCTCAAGGATGCACACATGCCATCTCAACCAGAGGACAGCCTGTCTCTTTTTTCTTTCTCCCTTTTCTCCGAGTGGCACGCGTGCCCACTCACGGTGTGAAGCGCATGTCTGCGCTATTCTCCGACTCTCTAACAATCACTGCTGATAGATGGCTTTTTGTACATCTCTGATACCGTGGCAGGAGAAATCTAACCGTGGCAGACCGCCACTTGCCAATCAACATAGAGGAAACACTGCATCCGAAGCATCTGATTTCCTCCTTTCTTGCCAAAATATTTTAAACAGTTTGTTAAAATAGAGCAAACGGTTGCTTCATTGAGAGAGGTCCTCTTCCGTTTAGCTGAATAGGACTGTATGGATTCCTACCCGTCTCAGTGAGCAGCTCTTGGAAGAACTTCTGGTTGTAGATGCGGGCCACGCCGCTGATCTCTGCTACTTGGGCCTCTGCAGCCGTGTGTCTGTTGATGAAGTTGGTTGTGATGCCGATGGCCAGCTTGCCTCTTAGTTCCTTATGTTTAAAACCTAAAAGTTTGTAAAAGAGCAAACCCGGGCTGATGAAAGCTCACTTGTTGAATGTGGCTGCCGGAGGAAGTAATGTCTAACTACAGCTGTTCAATCACAAATGCAACAGTAGGAACAGAAGGGGTTCAAGAGTGGGTACATGTGTGTTTGTCTCACCATCAGGGACAAACCTGCCTCCTCCAGCAGAGATGAAGACGTCAAACTGGAAGGTTGCAGCAGGATGAGACCCAGGATGCAGCTTGGCCATCCAACCTGTCACAAACATAACATAACTGCACTGCTTTACATACTGCTGCATCATTTAACAATGGATGATGGTGTAATGGGCAAAACTAGCAGGGAAGAGTGGTAGCTGGTTAGCAAATGTTAAGTACCGTTATCTCCTGCGGGCTCAATCAAGCCCTGAAACTCCACTCCCGTGTGCACCTCTACCCCGAGGAGAAGTGACACTTTCAATAGAATCAACTGCAGCTGACGGATGCCTGAAAACACACATGTATATTTAATTGGAAATGTGTGTGTGAGATATTCAAGATATTTAACATGTAGTCATGCAAACAGAAAGTGAATGAGAGCTAAGGCTGCCAAACTAATGATTATTTTCAATACTGATTTATTACATAACCAACCAACAATTGAATTATCAGTGTCAGAAAACAGAACAAAAAAAGTGAATCTCAGATTTGAGAAGCCATTTTAGTTGACGATCGACAAAGTATTAATCAATTATCACAAATAATGTTGATTTTGGCAAAGTTAATAGATTTGATACAAATCCAAAAGAGTACTACTACTTCTACTACCTCTAATGTATCTCCCTCAGGAACTACAAAAGGCTTTATACAACTTTTTTCACATATGCAGTAGTCTTGTGTTGATGTATAAAACTGGTGAAGTTCCCCTTCAAGTTTGTCACAATTAATACAATTAATAAAAACTATTGATTCAAAACGTACAGGAACTTTATGAGATGTAGCAGATCACATATATCTCTGTAATGACCCTGTTAATGCTATAAGGTTATTCAGCACATTTCATACTATTTACTTACATGCTATATATTATCTTATTACCGTTCTACTTTCCAATAACACTGCTTTGTCACACCCCTCAGCATCTGATACAGATGCACAAGACACCCAGAGGAGACCTCTGCTGTGTGCTGGTGGTCGGTGTGTCTGTTTAACTGACAAGTGTGGGTTTGTTCATTTGTGCTTTTGAACGTAATCATACCTAACATACCCTTTCATAAGATAATCATTTCAGCACTAATGAGAGCATTGCAAGACAACAGCAGACCTGGGCCACAGTACAGGACAGTCCATTCAGTAATTAGTCACTCACAGATGTGATCCAGAGACCCAGTGCAGAATCTGCCGTAGAACTTCTTGGCTCCGAGCCCGCAGAGGTCACAAATGGTGAAGGGCCACAGGTGGAGAACATTGTTCCTGGAGAAAGACTCTCTCTTCTCCAACACCACCACCTGAGCCCCCAGCAGGGACAGTTCGATGGCCGTTCTCAGCCCGCATGGCCCAGCTCCCAACACAAGACACTTAGGGAGAGACAAACAGCCAGCATGGATGATATGATGCCAATCTTAGAATGAGGAAATACTAACTGTTGTTATGGCCCTGCAGGGCAGTCAGTGCAAAGTTAAAAATGATGATCAGGTTTCATTAAAGGTCCCATGACATGGTGCTTTTTGGATGCTTTTATATAGGCCTTAGTGGTCCCCTAATACTGTATCTGACGTCTCTTTCCCAAAATTCAGCCTGGGTGCAGAATTACAGCAACTATAGCCAGTCCTACAATGAGTTTTCCTTAGTATGTGCCATTCTGTGTCTTTAGCTTTAAATGCTATTGAGGAGGCGGATGGTAGGGGTGTGGCTTGACCAACTGCCATGCTTCGCTTGTTTGCAAGCCATGACGTCTCTCTCCTTCTTATCGGCGGGCCAAATTCTCTGGGCGGCCAAAGCAGAGAAAGGGGAGGTAACCTTTAACCTTAAGATTGCAGATCGGCCCATCTGAGCTTTCATTTTCTCAAAGGCAGAGCAGGATACCCAGGGCTCGGTTTACACCTATCACCATTTCTAGCCACTGGGGGACTATAGGCAGACTGGGGGAACTCACATTAATGTTAAAAAACCTCATAAAGTGAAATCTTCATGCCATGGGACCTTTAACGTCCTCCGTTTTGATTTGTTTTAAACTTCAAGCTAAAACACTGTGTGTATCACAGCAAACAAATGATGTAGCACCCTTGATGAGCCAATCTGTATGATTTTAAAATAGCTTGAAAGGACCATTGACAAGGTTAGTCTAGTCTCGCATTGCCAGACCTTCCTCCATATTTAAATCAGATAATTATCTAATATACAGTAAGAGGTTTTCAGTGTTTCCCCAGAATCCAGAAAAGCTTTAAAAACAGCACTCAAATCATGAGTCAAAAGTCACCATTTTAGTGGTGGGTGAAATTCCATGTAGGCTATGTAGCACATTCAAGAAATGAATTCATTTACACAACTGCACCATACAAAATTTAACACTGAACCTAATTCAAAGCCAGTCTAGTGTATGTCTATTCAGAATGAAAATAATTCTCAATGTAAAATATACATATATCAGAAAAAAAAGCCAGCTACATCCACATCCAAAATACAGCAAAAAAAAAAAATGAGTCACTGGTTGCCACTACCTTGTTTTTAATGCAGGCTCTTCCTTGCTTGTAATCTGGGTGAGATGCCCTTTTGTCCAGCTTCGTCCAAAGGGCTTTGGCCTTCCAGTAGTTCAGTCTTTCCTTTAATGTGACGTAGAAGCTCTGGAAATCCTTAGGATTGATGTCCAGTTGCCTGCAGAGCGCAGCAAAGTGGTGCTTCACATCCTTACAAGTCTGGGCTTGGACGAAGAGATTGAATGTAGCATGTGAAGGATTGACGGGCTCCTGGCTCGCCATGGTGGCGGATGATGGCTAACCCGGTCCTTTGGTCACTGGGTTTCTGGTCAACTGTGAAAGAGTGGGGTTGTACAATGGTTTTAGAACTTCCTACCAGGAAATAACTGTGCTGTAAGGGGATAGGTTTACTGTTAATGATCAAAGGGGTTACAAAGTCTTGTTGTTAACATTAGGTGGTCCAGTCTTCTTGCTTCTGTGCTAGGGGAAGTCTCTGCTAACACTCTGCTAATCATAGTCCAGATGTCAATGCGTAGGACTTCTTTGTCGCCTTGTTTGCTTAGTCATCACTAACTTCCTCAATGTGGTTTCTGCGGCTTAATTTATCTTTACGAGTGATGTGAAGTGAACCCACAGCGGATGCATCATTCTCACACACTGCCTAAGGAGGTTTGTTTAGTGTGTTAGTTTCAGTACACAGTTTAAATGAAACCTATGGCTAAAACACATAGTGAGAATGTAACTTTTTCCATATGTCTGGACCAGAATAACTGTTTCTCACATCAACCAAACAAGATGTTACTTCGGGCTGGGTGATACGGTTGAAATGAATATTGCACGATGGCAAGTGTCTGCAGGTCAGAGTAATGAAGCGTCATGTATTATTTAGACAAAGCTAACACAAGTAGGGCAGCCGGCAACCAAGGATTATTTTCAGAGATTCGGTTTGGCCTATAAAACTAGGGCTGCTGGATTAGGGCAGAAAATAGAAAATCATAATCACAATTATTTTAGTCAATGTTCAAATTGCGATTACTTAACACGGTGACTCATTGACTTTTGGAAAGATGTTGCATTTATTAAAACTTAAAAAAACAGTCAAATCAGTGAAAAACCTTGAACTGTGAAAATTCCCTTAATATGTTTCCGTAGCCGTCGGGAGAGGCGAACGTGTGCGTGTCATTCAGCACGCAAGACAAAATAAGAGTTTACTTGCCAAACGGATGTGCAAAATATTCTGGAGCAACAGAATTTTGTAAACCCTAATGCTATATGCAGTTATGTTGTTAGTACAGTAGAATTCTAGACACAGTTTAAAACCTTAGAAAGACATAAAGCATTAATGTTCTCAAGGTATTAAATTTGAACTTTCTCATCATTAGAAACATTTGGTGTGCAACGTTTACTTTAGGTGGGTTATTTTCAGGAACTAGTGGCGAGGTGCTAATCTTTTTACGTAAATATCATACTAAAACAATAAAACCACAGTTTATCCCTTGTGCTGACTTCGGGTCACACTGACCCGTTTTCAATTTTTGTTTTATATCAGAAAATATGGGACGTAGAAATAAGCGCTGAAAATGTGTAGAAGAACAATTTTAAACGTTGGAAAAAGCAAAAACAAACTGTGAAAAAAAGGCGTCAAAAACGTTGAGAAAAAAAGGTTGACGGGAAGACAACACAAGGGTCCTACAGCACACATCCACCGAATCTTAACGCTTTTCTAGCAGCAGCATGAAATGCTGAAACATGCACGCAGTACAGTGTGTGTTAAGTTTGTTGTGGCTGACATTTCCTGTAACTAACAGTCACACACATCACTTCCTGGTGATAACATTCACCTCACATCATTACCCTCTGCTGCTACAGTAAACCTGCAACCCCTGCCCTCCATCTGAGAAACAGTCTATAATTACAGACACAGGCCACTGTAACATGTGTGTGCTTGACTGTGCTTGTAAAACAAGATGGTACCTGCATTTAAGATGCTATTAAGACCAACATCCCTCCCTCACATAGTTTTAAACTGCTGAGTGTCTGTAGTAGACATATTCACTGTAAAAGAACACAATGATGAAACAGCTTTTGAACAAACCTCACACAAAGATTAAAATAGTCCTGGTTATTGCATTACCGCCTTTCACTTTGCTGCGTATGGTTCCAATTACTCAAACAAGTTATTACCTACAATAAATCCAAGACAAACAATGCTTTGTGGAGACCCAAATGATACTATGCCAACACAGAGGCTTCAACATGAAACCATAGCTCAGGTAAACATAATCCAGCATCCAGAGGCATTTCAAATGTTAAGATTTTTTGGGGGGGCATTTCTAAGGCCTTTATTTTTATAGGACAGCTGAAGACATGAAAGGGGAGAGAGAGATGGAATGCAGCAGGTCGCAGGTCGGAGTCGAACCCACGGCCGCTGCGTCGAGGAGTAAACTATATATATATATATATATATATATATATATATATATATATATATATATATATATATATATATATATATATATATATATATATATATATATATATATATATATAGGCACATGCTCTACCAGATGAGCTACCCAGGTCCCCAAACATCCCATCTTCGGTTTCTCTTTTCATTCATTGTAATGTGGGCACTCAAAGTAAATAATCTTCCTGTCGTGTACAGTGTAGTTACCTTTGATCCGAAATGATTAATCAATGTTGAATCAAGGTGAAAGTCTACTAGCAGGCTGCTTATAGAGCCAGTGTTCTGCCAGAGCAAGAACATTTTAAAGCAAGAATGAAATGGCCTGTGAAGACGAGACAACCTGTCAAAACTAAAAATAACTCGGAAGATCATCTTTTATCTAATTCTCAAGGACGCTGCTGCTGTATTTATAAGCTGTTCTGATGCTAGTGCACGCTTTTCAAGCTGGTTAAAAACAGAAGATATAACACAAACACAAAAGCATAAATTAGCGTGGTTAAAGTCACCTTTTGTGACACTGCTAAATATAGTTTGTGGATGGTGGTCATGCTGAGTGAAGTGTCATCTGTGGCGAAGGTAGACACACACATGCGCACACACATACACACAGTCATCATCATCTGACTTGTGTTAAGCAATTCCTACGAAAGAGACAAGTTTTAGCAGGAATGCTGTAGACAAGATGAGACAGAATAAACCAGGATTTAAAAAGGTGAACTGACCTATTTGTCCTCGTAGCCATGGAATTGGATTATATTGGATTGACCCACCTTATTAGGCTACATGTGTAAGCTCTGCACACTGTGTCTGGCAACGCTGTGTTATCAGGATGTTGGATCAAACACAGATCTCCAGCCTGCCAGGATTGGGAAAGGAAAAAACAAAACAGAAGGGAGGATGAGAGGAATGGATAGAGAGAGAGAGAGAGAGGAAAGGAAACAAAATTAAAAAAAAAAACATGTAATTTCCTGCATTTATCTGGTAACAACAGACGTCCACGGTTTGTAGAGTGACATTGAAACATAACCTTTCTAATGTAAGACCTCACAATGATAGGAAGCTCATAAATGAACAGGAAGGTGTGGCACTGAATGTGATTTGCTACGCAAGAGCAGGTTGCAGTCACAGCACGTTACCAAGTGGCTAGCAGCCAGATTTAAAGCTAAGAGAGCGTTGACACAGAACATATGGTTTACATAGAGCTATATGAACACCATTCATTCATTCGTGTATTTTGTAGTGGGAGTGAGCCACAAAAGTTACACTTATCACCAGAAAGCATCAGCACATCGTTAGGTTTACCGAAACCCGAAGGTAAACTTTTTGAACTTACAAGACAACTTGAGTATTAAACACAAAAAGTCACCCCGCACAATGAAAGAAAATGAACGATACACATTTTTTTTTATTACAAGTCAAATTAGCAGTGTGGAATCATAAAAAGCGTCGCAAAAAAGTTACATTACCAGCTTTAAATTCGCGTCCGTGGAACTGCGTTGCCTGGGTAGTTTCCATGTTTGTTTTCTTTGTTTACAGGTAGCCTATAGAGAGTGTGCGCTCGCTCACCTGCGCCTCGCGCTCATGCTGCACGAGTGGAGCCTCTTCCGGGACCTTCTGGTAAAGCTCCAGACCAAACTGCCACGGCGCGAGCACCAGCGCACGTCACGACTAGGTGGGGTGTATATAATAAAATGATGTGGCGGTCCTGAGGGCATTATCACGTATGAGTCAGTGATACACATGAATGATATCTCTTCTTCAATTATATAATAACAACAACAATAATATTTTATAATCTTTTACACAATTGTAGAAAGTATTTCAGTACACCCTTTTGTTTGGTTGACTGTGGCATAATTACTTCCTCGTTGTTTGGGGTCCACACATACCACAACTTCTGTATGTGGAAAAGACAATAAAATAATAATATGTAATAATAACAATACATTGTACATCGCATATTCTTTTTATTGTTAATTACTGTGAACCTTTGCACATCCCTTGGAATATATCCTGGCACATTCCTGCCTATATTTACTGTACATATTTTCATTTTATACATTTTTAACATTTATATTGTATTTTTTTTTCTTCTATTCTATAATGATGTTTCTTGTCTATGCACCTATGCACCAAAGCGAATTTCTTGTATATGTAAACCTACTTGGAAATAAACAATAACAATAATAACACTATCAATACGAAAACCCATTGTATTCAACCATGTTTAACAGCTGGGGTCTCCGAGACCCCAAACTAAACTAATGCGTAATTTATTGTATCCGACTTCCGAAACATTTCATCAGCTCAAAATCATATCTATAAGCAATTCTCATGGGAAAAGTCCTGAGGTAAAGATGAAACCCAAACAGCAATAGGATTAAAACAGTTTTGAGGTCCTTGTACATTACCTGACTATTCCCGTTTTATGATAGCTACTTTGTACTCCTACTCCACATTTCAGAGGCAAATATTGTACTTTTTACTTTATGTGACAGCTATGCTTAGTGTTTACTCTGCAAATGGAGATTTTACATACAAAACCATGTAATCAGAGAAAAACAGAAAACGAACGAAAAGCCTACCGATTAAACTACCCCAATTATACAAAGTAGTTGAAATTAGCTCCACCTCGACCAGTTCCAACATGTAAAAGCTGTTAACACGTTAATGCATCAGTAATAATAATCAATTCATATAACGTAATAATATAACACAGACAAGTGTCTGCATCATGAGTAGTCGTACATTTTAGTAGTTGAGTACTTCCAGCACTGTGTTACAATAGGATTTGCAAACATGATTACATATAAATACAATATTTCATGTAATGTAGGTAAGATAAGAATGTTCTATGAGCTGTGGACACAATCATGGGCAGTGTCTCAATACTACACAGTTGATGAAGAAAAACAAAATTTAAAAATGACTAAAATTTTTTCATGGATTTCTTTCCGATGTTCATATCACTATAAACACATTGACTTTCTGCATTTAAAAAACAAAAAACATAGTATTCCTACTTGAATGAAGTTATGCTGTAATAATAGCAAGGCCACTTTCAACAAATTGTGGATTTAGTTCACAATATTCACGATCACTTTCACCTTTTCTGAGGCAACTGACAACTGAAAGTAAAAAGCAGGTCAATTATTGGTTATGACCTTTGATCACAGACTTCGGATTCACTTCAAATACAAACTCAGTCAGCTCTTCCTGATTATGGAGACCAAATTGATTCAAACACCATAGGATACGGTCTGAAATATACAAATTTTATTCAAACGTTCGTACTTTCAAATTTGAACAAGATTCAGTAGGATTTAACAAAGAGCTATGTATCTGAAAATCCCCATTGGATACAGTAGAAAAAGAGTATATATATATATAGGAATATCACAGATTTAAAAAAATATCTGCATAGCAAGAAGACCCACAGAACCCAAAAGGAAATGTCCTTGGCTTGTGAGCAAGGCTGCATCCAATATGATCTTTTTCGTGCACTTTTTGCTCATGAGGATCCAATGAGACAAAGAAGGGGACAATGCCAGACAGCCCGACTACACCCATGCAGGTTAAATGCATTAATTGTGACATAACCTGTGTCCACAGGACACAGTGGATGTTACACGGAGATCAAACGTGGTGGCACTCACACCCCTCTTCTGTATGGAGTTATGTAATCATAATGAGTAGTGCTTCATGAACAAGCTGGAGACGTCAATGACAAACCATTGAACACACACACACACACACACACACACACACACACACACACTATCTTTGTGGGGACCCATCATTGACCTAATGCATTCCCTAGCCCCTTACCTTAATCATCACAACTAAATGCCTAACCTTAACCCTTACCCTCACCCTAACCATAACATAATTCTATCCCCAATTCCTAAAACCAAGTATTAACCCTTAAACAGCCCTTTAAAGTTGTGGGATCCAACACACACACACACACACAACACACACACACACACACACACACACACACACACACACACACACACACACACACACACACACACACACACACACACACACACACACACACACACACACACACACGCCTCTGAAGCAGCACCAAAATGACTAGATAGAAGATTATCACAATGTAAACATTTGTGGTTTTGATTGTATTATGGGAAGGAGTAATGCTGCTAGATGATCACAACTGTTGTCAGTCAGGGGATAGGGAGCAGTTCTCCACACCAATTCAAGTCATACTGAAAATGTACAAAAATACGTGCACAGAAACAACATACTTGTAATGTGAAAGCGTCTCTATAACATATATCGATATTGTCAGAGGTTATTCAACCCATAAAAGTACCATAAACGTTAACGTTTGAACAATGGGCAAACTAAACAATTGGGTTATTTTAAAAGGAATAAATTATAAAAGGTGATATATATACAATAAGGATATTTACAATTACGTTTCAAGATGCCAATTGATTTGCTATGCATGATGTATGCATATGGGATTGGCGTTCTGGTCTGCCTCCTGCAGGCTGAAGGAAGCACAGCACAGGGTCGCTCTGTTGCTCATTTAAGCAGCACAGAAAACGGAATATCTCCAGTGTACGATTGTGCACAAAGATGCACTAATTACGGACATACTGAGGTTGATTCAAGATAGAAATCTGCATATTAATGAAGGTTAGAACTGAAAGGAGACAAGAAGATTCCCCTGATTTTAATTTGAATGCTTGAAAACAAATCGGCACCTTGAAACCTCTCTCTGGTGAGCCGGTTGGTACAGTACACAGGCGCGGGATCCCAAAAAACAGTGGATTATCCTTTAAGAAGAAGAACTGCTTACACAACTCAAACTTCATTGTAAGAAAAGTAGAGTAGTAAAATACACGTTTACACAGTAGAAGAGAGTACAAAAGGGACTTTCATTGGCACAAAAAATCCTTGCAGCAGATTTCTAGTCTTCTCCATCTCTATCCTGAGATGACCGTTAGTGATCAGTAGCCATTTGTTTGTAAGAAAAGTCAACAATTAGAAAATAAGAGATAGACTCTGCGTCTTCTCCTCTTTGAGTTGAGCTGTATGTATGTATGTATATGTGTCTGTATGTATGTATGTATATATGTATGTATATGTATGTATGTATGTATGTATGTATGTATGTATGTATGTATGTATGTATGTATGTATGTATGTATGTATGTATGTATGTATATGTATGTATGTATGTATATGTGTATGTATGTATATATATATGTAGTTCACAGCGATAAACCAATTTGTCCTATTGGTGCGTGAGACTACACACTCTGATGACAATCATGGGCTTGTACTAAATCTCACAGCGGTGAAACGCTAGCCAAAATGTTGTACAGGGGAAGCATGATTGTAAAATAAAAATCTTTTTACCTGAACACATTCCAGTTGATCCAGGTCTAATAACGAAATAAAGCCCGAAATATCCTGGCAAATTATTGTACGTCCCAAATAGTTACTTGTCGAGTGGCAAAATGGAAGACCGGCTCCGAGCATGTGTGCTTCCCAAAGAAAATGTAGTAAAAATAGACATCCTGAAGTGATGCTTTCAGCAGGGCAACGCTTATATCCAACATTTATTCTCTGAACTCCCATGTTTGACCCATCTGCAGTATTTTACATAGTCATAGTCTGGGGTCAATTGCAGTGTCGAAGCTGGCAAACTAGGTGAGTTAACAAAGGAAAAGTGCATGGGAAATGTGTATCATTAGGGCCACCTTAAAAACACTAGGAAGGTAGAAAAACCGGCTTGGCTGTGTAGGGTGTTGATTTCACGGACAAGACAAAATAACACAGTACTGTATGACAAACCCTAAAATAATACCACAGTTTAGTCTTTTACTTTGACAAACATTGCCTCAGAGCTGCTGACACGTTGGAGAGCATGACAATGACTTTGGAAAGAGGCAGGAACTGAAATTTTGCAGATTGGTCGGATCGGATGTCCCACTGATACTCCTCAGAGTTACTGACTGTACTCAGAATGCAGTCGGCTTTCTGCCCCGTTATACTGTACACACATAACCCTCACACACATACCATGTCCATGCACTCTGTATTAGATGCGCATGCTCAGTTTTGCACATGCATGACGCATGCACATTTCCACGTGCAGCCCAGTTACAGGTTCTCTCCCGGCTGGTACTGAGGCTCCGTGGAGGTGAAGTAATCCTCCAGGAAGCCCTGCAGGTACTCGAACGTGGGCCTCTCCTCTGGCTCTTTCCTCCAGCAGGTCAGCATCAGCTCGTGCATGGATTCAGGGCACTCTGCTGGGCACGGCATCCTGTAGCCCCGCTCCACCTGGTCCAACACCTCCCGGTTCACCATACCTGGGAGAGCAAAGGTATGATGTTAGTCACACGTAATCACACTTTCAATCATACGTTTGCTTATGACCACCAGACCCAAATGGAATCTTTTGAATTTTTTATTATTTTTTTTTTACAATTTTAAGATTGTTTTTGGGCCTTTATTTAGCACAGCGAAAGACAAAGCTGCGGCCTCTGTGGTAAGGACTGAGCCTTAGTACATAGGGTGCACGCTTAACGAGGTGAGCTACCGGGGCGCCCCAAAATCAGCAGAATTCAGTTTTTCTGCTTGGGTAAAAGATATTTTAACATTCTCATGGAATATTATGCTAAATTCCGAGTCTGTAGATTCCATATGGCCCTGCTTATGACTAATAGGCCTATGTCACGCAACAATTGAAGACCGGAAGAATGTCTCGGAGCGGGGATACGGCTCTTCCGGTTAGCTTTTTATAATTGCGGAGGCCGATAGATACTGCTGGACCAAGACTCTCCGCAACCTGCCTGAAGTCACCTACGACAATGTGGTTCGGATAGTAAATGAACACTCTCAAAGTAAAAAACATTTTGAAAACGGCAAAAAAAAAAAAAAGGCAAAAGGTTCAAGAAACTATAATAGACTTTAATGGAAGAAGCTCGCTCTGGCCGTTCGCGGTTTCGCGGGTACGGTAAACGTTTCTATGGTAAAAGCGAGTTGGACCAATCAGAGACGCTGCTGTTACGCTTAGGATTGTGGGTAGTGTAGTTTTTCTCCAGAAGATCGCGGATAAAAACATGTTTTTTCTTAAAACAAGGTTGATTTCATACGGACTTATAGATTCTACAGGAGCAGAAACTTTCGTTTCACAACCACGTAGCTCGTGGTCAGTCTACCTCGGATGGTTTAGAAATTATGGCTGATAATCTAAAGCCTTATGGAGAAAGGGACTGTTGACCGGAAGTTCTGATTCCCTACTCCGCGTTCCGGAAGCAGGAAGTGTGACATAGGCCTATAGACACCAAGTCATGAATCTCGACGCTGTTGGACTGGTGGAACACGTAGATAAAAGCACTATGCACTCAACCTAAAATACACAGATTGATCTCTCAGACTGAAAAACGTCCGAAAGAAACAGGTCCTTGCCTGGATAGGGAACTCGGCCTTTGGTGGCCAGTTCAGTCAGCAGGACCCCGAATGACCAGACGTCAGATTTAATGGTGAAGCGGCCGTACAGAGCAGCCTCAGGAGCGGTCCACTTGATGGGAAACTTGGCTCCTGCGAGAGGACAGGTTCATCAGCAAGTTAATATGAGCTCATGGTAGCACAGGCAGACACGTCACATCAGTTGCCTAAATCATAAAGTTTCCTTAAACACTTTTATAACTACAGGTGCTGCATCTGTCGTTCCCAACTTGGGTGATGGGACTCAAATCTGAGGGGTCATGAGATGATGGAAGGGATGAGAAAGAAAACCTTATTTTCATTATTGTCTTTGAAATAGTGAATGCTTCAACTTGCTTAGATCTAAACAAAAAATCTTCAAATAAGACATCCTGAGGGAATAGTCCTTTTTTGGTTGGACTGCTCATAACCCACATACACAGCACGATACCCTGTGATGTGGGGTCACCAATAGATATGACTTAATATGAAATAAATAAAATGTTTGGCCTTTATTTGACAGGACAGTTAAAGACAGGAAAGGGGGAGAGAGAGAGAGAGAGAGAGAGAGAGAGAGAGAGAGAGACATGCAGCAAAGGGGGAACGAGAGGGGGAAAGACATGCAGCAAAGGGCCGCAGGTCGGAACCGAACCCGGGCCACTGCGATAAGGACTGAGCCTCTGGAGCTACCAGGGTGCCCCATGACTTAATTTTAAGAGGTAACAATATAGACAGGGGGAGCCACGCTACATAAAGAAACAAGTGTACAAAGTGGTCTTACCCTGCCTGGCAGTATATTCATTATCCTCAATGAGGCGAGCCAGACCAAAGTCGGCCACTTTGCAAACCAGGTTATCTCCCACCAGGATGTTGGCGGCTCGCAGGTCTCTGTGCACGTAGTTCATCCTCTCCACATAAGCCATCCCCGAAGCAATCTGAGAACGGCACATAGCTTTGTAGTGGTCTACACTAAACCCTTGTGTTGTCCTCGGCTCAAATGTGACCCGCTTCCTAGGTTTTTTTTTTTTTTTTTACATCAGAAATTTGGGTTTCTTACAACTAAATTGCCCCCAAAATAACATGGATGCATGGATGTACGTTGTACGGAAGCCATACAACATTCTTCGCAGGTAAAATTCATTATTACTGCCGTTGAATTTTGGGCGGTTTTATTCAATGTCCTAGCATTTGAACAAAAAAAATGTTTTTTTTAATGGTTTTAAAACAGTATCCTGAAACTAAACTGCGACATAAATTAACTTCTTAACTATTAGTCAAAATACTTCATAATTTCCGTTTTCTTTTACTAAAAAACTAAAAAATTGGTATAATGTCATTTCAATTAGTTTTATTGACCATGAATAAAAAAAAGCGTTGAACAAAACATTTAAAAAGGCGGCAAAAGCATTTAAAAAAAATGTAAAAAAAATGTCTGAAAAGCGCAAAAAAAAAAAAAAAAAGGTTCATTTTCAATTTTGACTCGGAAAGACGACGAGTTCATGGTCGACAGGAAGACAACACAAGGGTTAAGGACAACACAGACGAGAGTATTATGAAGTGATTTCAATGACGCAGCAGCAACATGATTTGTGCTGACCTGTGAGGCCATGTCCACCAGCTGGGGGAGGCGGAGCATCTTGCCCATGTCACCTTTCAGGAAATCCAGTAAGCTACCTGTTGGCAAGGAGACATACCGACGGTTAGTGGAACACTGTTTTGGAGCTGTTGTGGTCATTTCAGCGTTTATTTAGCGTCAAATTCCTCCTGCTATTGCGGTTATAAATCTTCTATTCTTCTATTTGGGTACATACTGTACGTAATGAAGAGTATTTAATAAAATAAAGTTCCATTTTGTCACAATGCAGTCTGCATGGAGAGAGCTGCTCGGGTGTGTAGAAAGTGTCCCTCTGGTGCTGTTTTTGAAGGAATCTGAGATCATTCAATCATTTCTTGGGCGTTTTAGCTTTATTTGACAGGACAGATGAAGACATGAAAGGGGAGAGAGAGAGAGAGAGAGGGGGAGAATGACCGCTGCGTAGAGGTGTAAACCCTCTATATATGTGCGCCCGCTCTATCAACTGAGCTATCCGGGCGCCCCATATAGCATGTTTTAACAACTTTATAGCCAAGAAAATGCTGAAGGCTTTTTAAACTTTAGCTTCCCGAGTGCCTCAGAATCTTTCAACCTTTTTAAAAAGTTCAATTTTGTTTAAATTAATTTGTTCTTGCAGACAGTAACTGCCTCATAGCTTGTCTGGATTTAGTTTAGCTCCCGTTATACACAGGTATTTTACCGCCATTTGGCAGGTACGTTCACTCGAACGAGGCTACAATTATTTGAAAAACCACAATGAAAGAGCATCATTTGTTTCCCCGAGTTCTACGGCAGAAATGTGTGTTTATGTCGATATAAGTCGATGCTGACCTTGTCCCATGTACTCCGTGACGATGTAGATGGGCTCCTCGGACACCACAGCATATAGCTGAACCAGCTTTTCATGTCTCAGCTTCTTCATGACCTGAGCTTCCTGGAGGAAGGCCTCAGGGGACATGGTGCCTGTCTTCAGAGTCTTTATCGCCACCCGTGTTGTACCGTTCCATGTTCCTGTTGAGCGATGAAGGTCACAGCAGTATTGCTTGTTACAAGGCAATCAATTCTAAGATCCCAGCATAGAGTCACGTTAAAACAAATTACCAACACCACTGCTAAGGACACAACAATGTCTTAGCAGTGGTTTACAACCAGTTGGACCTGTACACCATGGGGTACCTCTGCAGTAGCCAAAGATTGGGAGTAGCTGTAACACCTGAACACCAAATGTTGCAAATATGAGTACGTGAAAACTATTAAAAAGCAAAGAAGTTGCAGAGTTAACAGTTATGTGATGGATAAATGGTTGAAATTGCTAAAAACATTGGATAAATGGTTAAAGCCTTTAGCTTCTCTAATTTCAAAGTGGTACATGTAGGCTACGGATGCAAACAACCTTAACGTTGACAGTTTTTTTTTTCATATCTTTTTCAGTTTCCTCATGATACGTTTTGAGTTCTGCTCTGAAGTCCTTCAATTTGTGTTGTGATTGAGTTCTTCAGCTCAATCATCAGTTGTTTAACTTCATTGTCTCCTGCCGTTTTGGTCCGCGAGGCTGCCGATGGTTTTTCCATCTCGTGTTTCTGCCGTTCTTTTTCATTCGCCTTTTTCGTTACTGATCCAGATCGTGAGATATCTGGTGCAGTTTGTCTTTTTAATTCTCTGGGATTATTTTTTTGTAAACGTTTCGGGCTTGGAGGACGCCGTTTTTCAGCATGCCGCTCTCATGCCCCTCAAGTCGACAGTTCAACTGTATGAAACTACATTTTGTAAATATCCACTTTCATATCATTAACAGACCCAAATCTGCAGAATTTAACGGATGTTTTTTTTTCTGGTTGGAGTGGAGATGTGTTAACATTCTGAGTTCTATTATTATTATTATTTTTTTAATTTGGAAAATTCTGCATCCCAGATTCTGTGAGGCCCTGATCATTAATAGTTCAATATTATCCAGTTGATTAGATTCTAATGAACATTTGGAACACAGCGGGTGGTGTTGATGAAGTTAAGCTGATAAGGCTGTGGGGTGTAGAGTACATCTAACAAAAAGGTTGGTACCCACAGGCCTATACAATGTACAGTGTAAGGCACATCTAATTACAAGCCTTCATTTATTAAACATGCTAACAGTGGTATTCATCAAATCAAATCCCATATCACAAAAGACAACTGCCAGCTGTACATCTGCTGAGGAACAATACTGATGGATGCTTATTCCCTTTGATCATCTGTTAAACGGTCCACAGTCATGAACTACAGTATTTCCTTACTGAGCGGGGGAATGTCAGTTACATGCTACAGCAACGACAAAAGCATTAGAGAAGAAAGAAGGAGATCCGATGCGCTTCTTGGGTAAAGATTTGAAATGGAAGTACGGCAGAATTTAACTCTTGGTCATCACATAGTTTTTTAATACTTCACTGGAAGTGTGTAGTGTGCCTTGAAACTTTCCTTTTCAGTGATCAATTAAAAACGCAAAATGCCTCCACAGAAAGACCAGCAAACCAGCAGCAGCTTTTGGAGATTTGTTGGAGAAAGCGCGGCTTACCCATCCAGACCTCTCCGAAGCAGCCCTGTCCGAGCTTGAGGTCAAGGCGGAGGGAGTCTCTCGGGATCTCCCAGGCATCCTTGGATAAGCCCTGAGTCTGAGGCTTCAGCACCGGACAGACCTCTGATAGACTGTGACACAGCCCATCAGCATGCTCTGGGGTGGGGGACATCAGACACAAGACACGCAATGTGGGAAAAGAAAAGCCATCCTAATCACAGAATATTCTTCTCGGTGTACAAGAAACGCAGGTAGTGTGTGACTTAAAGGGTAAATATTTTTTTTTTTTTTTTTTCAAACTTGGACCCTATCTTAAAATTGGTCCAGTATTGAGCGAGAACGCTGTAACCAGAAGCCGCGAACCAGTGCTGCAATGAAATCCAATAGGACAAATGTGCATAGTCCGTTTCAGTTTTTGTTTTTGTCACGGACAGGCTCAGATTATTATTATATCTAAGTGTCTGACAACATTATGGAAAGGATCCCTACAGATATAGACCTTTTTTGTTAAAAAGTAAAGTCCTTTTTGTTCAAACCAGAAACAGCTCAGAAATCACTATCACCAAACCCACCACACTCCATTTAAATAGAGCCAGCATATTTCCACATTTAAATTAGTAAATGATGTCTTCATTTCATGTATTTGATAGTTTTATTTGGTTTCAACATTGAGTGGATTTTACGAGGATAAAATTACGGTTTATTTACATGGAGTCTGGTGGGTTTGGCGACAGCAATTTCGGGGATGTTGTTATGCGTTAAAAAAAAAGCAAAAAAATAAATAAAGGATCTTATGCTTTAACAGACAGGTCCATCTCTGTAGCAAAAACCACACTTTTAAGTGGACGTAAATTAAGATGCGCAATTCCCCCTCTTGCAAAAAATGTAGCTTAATACTGGACCAATTTCAAAGATTGTTTGTTCCCATCAGTCACTTACACAAAAAAACATGGGAAAAAAAGGTCCAGGTTGAAACAAAAACAAAACAAAAAAACGAATATACCCCTCTAATAAACAAATATGACAACATGAACTGACTGCGATAGTGGTTGACGAGCTGCTGCAGGTTGCTGAACTGCGTGCGGGATGTGATGTAGAAGCCTCCGCTGTCCAGCTTCCTGATCTTGTAGTGCTTGACATTCAGCCCTTTCGTGTTGTCATAGTCCAACACCGACAGACAGTAGGCACCTGGCAAGAAGAAGAGCAAAATGTGATCATGCATGTCGTTGGGGTGGGGAGGGGGGAAGTATACTGCAAGAATAAACTATTCTAATAATCTGGACAAAAATATAAAAGCAAATAAAAAAAAAAGAAATCGGGGTGACATGGATATAAAAAAATAAATAAATATAGGAGAAATTAGGCTTTGAAGTTTTTGGTGACAATGTGCTCACTACACCACCAGAGGGCAGCGTCAGTCGGGTGGAAAACAAAACCGAACATTACAGAGCGGCTCAAGGCAATGCCTCCCCCCTTCTCTGAATGTTTGAACTGGGTGATATGGCCTGTGGTTGAACAGCCCTCATCCTCCGCTCCACACTGACCTAATTCTGTCGGGCTCACCCATCCAGTACCTCCCCACTCACTCCTGTTCACTCACTCTACTCACCTCCCCTCCATCCCTCCCCACCTTGTCCCTTTTCCCCTCATTCTACGCAGAGCTATATTGCAGGGCTGGGACGATATGCTTTTGTCCCGATTGGATCCACCCCCCCCGATACATTGGTGGTGACTCAATTTGTATTGAGATTCTAGAAGTATTGCTAGTGTTGCCATTTTCTTTTCTTTCATTCTTTTACAAAAAAACTAAAGTTGTAAAATATATCATGAGACATTTCTAAAAACTAATTGTTTTCTAAAAAAAAAAAAAATGCACATGGCAGTCAGTCAGTCTGACATTTAGTTCATTTGTAAAGAAGTACATAACAGGGATTGTTCTGCACTTTCTGCTTTCGGTCTGTTTTGCTGGAAACGGATATGCAGTCGCTGTTGGTGGTACCGTAGGCTCGCATTGCCAGACCTTCCTCCACAGCGCTGCGGAGGAAGGTCTGGCTAGTCCACACAGCACTCCGGGATAGGAGAAAAACGTGCTCTGGTTTATTGGCATTTCTTTAAACCGATCACAATCGTCTTGGGTGGCGCTAAGCGCTGGATGGAGCCATGGTGCTTCTGCCTCGGGAAGGAACTTGTTTTGGTGGAACGTGTGTAACGTTCAAAAGTTGTTTTAGTCGTGCGACAGAAAACTCAGATTGGACAGACAGTCTAGCTAGCTGTCTGGATTTACCCTGCAGAGATCTGAGGAACAGTTAACCATAGTCCTCAGAAATCCACCGGAGGTTAGAACGCCGACACAAAGAAAGTGGAAGGAAACGGACATCAGCTGAAAAGACGTGCATCCGGCGGAATTTCCGGCGGCACCGGAGCAATCCCGCAAGTGGAATGTGGTGGATATAGACCGGTGGTACCAAAACCAGAAAATATTTAGGTGAATCATCAAAAAAAAAATAATCGATCTAGGTTTTTGATTCCCCGCCCCCACCTAGCCTCGTGAGACCGTCCTGATCTCGCGAGCTCCAGTTTTCCACTCGCAGATCAGTCTGGCATCTTGAGATAGAGAAAATTTGGAGCTGTTCGCCAAACGACCGACCAATCAGCGTTGGTTTTGAGGCAGGTTTAGGTGGTAATAGACAGATGGTTTATCCAATCAGCTAACCAGTATTTTCAGACAGCGGTAGCCCTAATTCTGTTAGCTGCTCGCTAATGCTTTTTTCTCTTGGATCCTTCTTTTGGAATATGGACCGGGAACCTGAAAGGGTGCCTTTTATTCCTAAATTCTCGTTACACAAAAACGGCAAATATCCTTTACCGACATGTTGCTTGCTTGCTGAGCTAACGAGCTATGCTTTGCCTGCAGCAGCAGGGGCACTGGTTGTATTTTCATACGCTTCGTTGATCGGATTGGTCGATTTGGCTATCACCGTCTATCACCAACATAGGTGATAGACAGATGGTTTATCCAATCAGCTAACCAGTATTTTCGCCCCTTCCCAAAAGTTCTCCAACGGAAAGTTCCCAGATGGATATGCTGAGCAAATGCGAAGCAATCCATCTGGTGGAGTCAGGTTACCCCCCACCACCCCCAGGACATAGAAATCCAATAATTACAAACTACAGGAATCCTGTAATGTACGAGTGTACACAAATCACACACACGTACACACAGAGCTAGTTTAACCCGTGGGGACTGTGTTGCTGCAGCAGCAGCAGCAGCGGCAGAGCAGCTGCCTATCAGAACTCTCTCCGGTCCCACAGGAGTCACATCCAACCGTTCCCCATCTGCCTGATTGGTCCCTCTTCTGTACCCACACCGCCACGCGACGCAGCGGGGCGCACGCTGAACAGCAGGGTGTCATGTCTTAATCCTAGGCAGAATTTGCTTTCATCTCCTTGGTGCATTTTGGTAAGACAGATCTGAGATTGAGCTCAAGTTCATAAAAAAAAATTAAATAAAAAAAATAAATAAAAAAGGATCCTACAAAAACCACTACAACATTTGAAAAAAACGCCGGTAATCAATGGTATTAGTCAAAATTCTATTTCCTGGACAAAAATGTTCTCTGGGTAGGATTGTATATCATTAACTAAATAATTAGGTCTACTGCCCCAGGCCCCTTTAGTGTAGTTCTACTGTTTAATAGAGCTGGGCATGTTCTACTATATAAGCGTTTCAGTAAAATATCAAAATTACACTAAAATTAGAAATAAATGCAGACTTTAAACTTTCAACTCAAATGCCCTAATCCTCCTTCGTACATCTTAGTTTGGGGAATATTAACACAGTTTTTCTACAAAACCCCTTTCTTCATTTCTTCATTTTTAAAGCACGTGATGTCGAGAAGACATTTTGGTCGAGACTTGAGACGTATTGAGGTTTGGTACCCAGCCCTACGGTCTATAGAGGCAGCATTAATGAGGATTCTTTGTGCAGTTTTTTGGGCTCCCCACAACTTACCTTTGGTGGTCTCACTCTCTCGAACCAGGAAAGTCCCTCTCCTGTTCTCTAAACTTAGCAGCAGCCTCTCGGAGTCGCGGCGAGTGATTCTGCCAAAGTACCACCTGGCGAGGTTGAGATAAAAAGAAGATGGGACACACAGGGAACAGGTTGGTGAGGGGAAGAAGATGTATGTGGGCGGAAGGAAGAGAGGGAATGACGAAGCGAGGGTGAGTGGGTGCTTATGGTGTTTTTTTTATTTTGTTTTTAGAAAGTGCAGTGAAACTCTGTCTTAGCATTCCAGATGCAATGCATACTAATGCCTACAGTGCAACAGCTGCTTACCTGGACTCTAGAGTCAGTCTGAGATGACTGCAGGGGCAGGAGGAAAAGTGAGAAATTGAGTTGTTATAAAAGTATAAAAAAAGTAGTTTGTGTGGCTTGACTGTGTAAGCAAGCAGGTTAGCAGGTAAAAGATCCACAGAGCAGGTCTCTCCCAAGAGTAGAAAACAGTAAACGTACCACAGTCATTCAAAGGAATACTTCTGCATTATGGGAAATACGCTTATCTGCTTTCTTGCCGAGACTTCGATGCGAAGATTGAGATCACTCAAATGCCTGTACGATAAATACAGCTTAGCATAAAGACTGGAAACGGCTAGCCTGGCTCTGTCAAAAGAAATTCGCATACCAGTGGGTAATGAGCGTGACCATTTCTCCGAAGGGCGCAGTGACTTCCAGGAGTCTTGTCCTAACTGTGAGGTTGCCCAGCCAAGAAATAGTCTCACACATAACCTGAGATTACCACACCCCCCCCACCCCCTCCCCCCTCCCCCGTAAAATCACAAAATTACATTTTTACACTTCTGTTTTTTTGTACGGATTAAACGAATACGTCAATAAACGTCAATAGTTTTAAGTAGGCAGACGTCATTACCTTGGAAAGAGGTCAGGCAAGCAGTGGCCTCCGTTTTCACTCTCTAAGCTAAGCTAAGCTAAGCTACCTGGCTGCTGGCTGTACCTTCCCATTTACAGAGAGTGGCATCTTGTGTTCACATCTAACTCTTAGAAAGCAAATATGTGTCGAAATATTCCTTTGAATTCATCATTTCAAATTCACATTGAAGATAAAAAGCAAAGAAAAGTCTTAAGAATCAAACATGCGAGTGGTATTTCTTTCATGTGCTTGATGAAAGACAGATACAAGAGACAGAAAAAAAGAAAAGAAAAGTTTACTCTTCTGCCTGGATGGAGTCAGATGGAGCAACATAATTGCTGGGGATATAACCGCTCTCTCCGGTGGTGAGGGAGCGCGCCAGCCACCAGTCGCCTTCTCTGCACAGATGAAAGGATAACACACAGCTTCACCGAGGCTCATCGCACATCCACCACACAAATAAAACACTCCGTCTGACTTACAGGGCTGGTGTTTATCAAGCATCTCAGAGTATAAATAAAATTGTTGCCGTTCCCCCAACAGTAATTGAGCTCTTTGCTCCCGGAGACGCTTGATAAATGCAAGCCCAGGCATCTCTACTGTTAAAATATACATTTGGAGGTTATATAAGCATTAAAAAAAAAAAACATGCATTCGTGTGGATATGACAACAGGGAGGGATGGTGCTTGTATGATACTTCATCAGGGAGTGAGTAGCTTTGCAGCACGACATTCACTTCGAGAATCTAAATTAGGGCTGCTCCATTATGGAAGACAAATCACAATTTGTTTTGGAAAGATGTTGCATTTATTGAACTTGAAAAACTGTTACAATTTCCCTAAATACTTTTCCCATTGATCTTTTTTCCCTTAAAATACATTTTATAAAAACATATATTCGAATGTTAAAATAGTATTGAACAATAAAACACATAATAAGATCAACTGTTGCAGTGCCCGTTCACAATCTTTTGAAAACAATAAATAAATAAATAAAATGCAAATGAAAAGAAAATCCAAAATGGTTTTTCTCTCAATTACATTGTTTTTGTGATCGTTTGGAGCCAAAAATGGCATTCAATTAATTGCACAGCCCTAATCCCAATTACAGTTTGATTACCTGAATTGCCTCCATTTAACCTGAATTGATTGCAGTGCTGCAAGGCTTTGCACCAACTTCCCGTGACTACAGTGCTGAGGGGCTCATGGGGCATTGGGCAGAGTTACGTGGTCGGTCGGTGCTTTCCTAGTGAGGTGGTATTACAGTGCAAAAGTGCCACATATGCTTCAGGTGATACAAACACACAGGCAGACAAACGGCACATTCAAATGCAATTTCAGAGAAGCTTCACAAACCTGCAGTTCACCTTCCTCCTGTAAACAATTGTGATGTTTTTTTTGTTTTTTTTTAAATGGAAGGGAAATGGTGGAGAGGAAAGGGGTTAAAGAAAATACAGAGAGCATGTTATGAGCAGTGGAAGAATAGCAGAGTACACAGAACAGACTTATAACACAACCAATACAGTGCATAAAGCAATGAATGTAAAATATTGAAACCATTACATAACAAGAAAGAGGCACAATGATGAGGCAAAAGGGTGAAAAACATGCACGGGGCACAATATTCTAAAAGATGGTCTATAACTAAAGAAAGCGCATTACGCGCCCACACTTCCTGTCTCCTAAATGGGCGTGGCCTCGTTTGAAAGCGTAAACTTCATGGGGCTGGATGAAAAGTTAGTGTATAATTAATTCACATTTTCTTTTGCCAACATAACATATTTACACAGACCTATTTAGCATCACGAAAATTGTTACAGCGTTGACGGGCGTTAGCTGACGTTAGCGTTAGCTGACGTTAGCGTCTCTGTGTTGCCAGATCTCAGGAGAGTTTGTTCCTGAGACAGAAACACGTCTGGAACAAAGCTAATTTACTGCCGATTCGTCTGAAAGAAGACATTTTAGTGTCAGAATGTTCCGGAGATATGGGACTTGTGAAAAAGGGATCCAATATTTACTTTGGGGACTATGGGGCGAAAGAATTGCTCATAATCTGTGATCACGTTCGCTTCTCCCATTGGAATCAATACACTCAGGACTTACTGCCAGTCTCCTAAAGAGGTGTGCAGTGGAGCAACCTACGTGACACAGATACAGGAAATTACTCTGAGTTGGGGCGTCTCGGTTCTAAACCGTCTCGGATATTATCATAACAAAAGCCTATCGGGTCACTGTGCATGGCTATATCATTTAACTGGACCAATCAGACAGCTAAGACAAGCCTGACTGACACCTTATTTGACTGTGATAACCCGTTAACTAGTCTTGGAGATTGTTAATGGATTCTGGGTGTACTTGACCCAATAATGACCCAGGTCTTTGGCTTAAGGGGCCAGATGCAGCGATAATCCTCTATTGTCCTCAGCTGCTGCCTTCTAGGTCAGTAGTTTGTTAGTGGGCAAGCAGCACTGGGGGTGCAGCACTACAGTATATGGTTCACTGCACCTCTATTGATTCATAGAGCAGGCCCATATTTTAGAAAAACAAGCATGACTCCTCTTAAACAGGTTAGATTTGCGTTTGGTAACTGGGTCTCGCACTGTGTCTACTTCTCAGAAAAACCCCCAATACAAATAGCCACATCCTTACTAAGGTGGGCTGAGCAGCGAGATGTAGGCAGTTCTTTTTGAATTAAGCAAAAAAATTGTGCAGAAATGTGCCAGTTGACACGTATCTGCGAGCTCTTTGTGAGGGAAGCCCGTTCCTATGGTTACAGTGGGTCTCAGAGAGACGATAAGTGACATGCATTTCGGGGTGCAAAGCAGCCAGTCAGACAACTGAGCAATAAGTCAGACAGACAATCTGTGGACGTGTCTATGTGCAGTTATTCCTCATCATTTACACAGTGTATGTGTATGAAATACGTGTTTTTGGACAATTCTTGAGTATGTTTTCTGTGTGCATGTGGCAGAGATTGATTAAAAAAAAAAAAGTGAGCATGTGATGGTTTTCTGTATTTTCCTTACGTGTTGTTGACTATCTGGAGGCGTTCACCCTTCCTGAATGACAGGTCTGAGGCCGTTCTAGACTCATAGTCATACAAGGCCACGAAGGTTGTCACACCTCCTAAAAACAGGAGAAATAAGTTTGGCTTTTACCAAAGACATACGGTACATAGGTACAGTAAACAACCCACACAACAAACCACTACATCTACAAGCCGAAGTCCTCACCTGCTAGTGTGATTCTGTTGGGAGAAGTGACAGGATTACTGTCCACACCTCCAAACAGGGCCAGCTCTGGGGTATTGGTCATGGGCTGATTGCCACCCAGACCTCCATCTATATTAGGACTACGATTGGGTGTTAATGACTGTTGATTGGAGCTGAGGTAATGGCCGCCAGCTCCTCCTCCAGAGCTGAGGTTGCCTTCGAGGCTGCGGGTTCGTTGGCCAACATCCTTGGGTTTACTCTTGGATCCCCCCATGGCCAAGGCCTGTGGTGCATTCAAGGACAGAGATAAAATGTCTATGAGACTGCAGGTTAAAAAAAAAGGGGAAAAAAAGAAAATGGATTTTCAAGGCACAGTAAAAAGATAAATTACATCATTTTTGCATCAGATAGACTTCCTGTCTTACGTAATTTTCTCAGAATACATTCTCAGGAAAAAAAAAAAATCCTCTGACTGCAATAACAACAGCTGCAGAAATCTTTTTACAACAGACCAGTGGATATTTTATCTTCAATTTGACAGTATTCCGATACGTCATTTCGAAATGCTTGTTTGGATTAACGCTAACTAGAGACGGAATGGAGACCGCGGCTCTAAACCCGCTGAGACACAGTGTCATGTAGACCACATGAACCACAACCTCCCAACGGACGGTGGAGCAGCTGCCACTCCTCGGTTTCAACATAGGCATGAGATCCACTTCACCCGAGTGCCACCAGCTGAGCACATACACACGGCAGACATGTCGCGCATGCCTGCATGCACATGTGTCAGACACACATGCACATACAGAGACCTCAGCATTTTGGAGAGTCATCATAGTCCAGAGTCATCATAGTCCAGAGTCATCATAGTCCATAGCTCAATTCAAATTGATCATTTCCAAGATGAGTCAGTAATATTATTAAGTTACATCTCCCACCGAACCCTATTTACATTCACACCACTTTAGTCATTAACAGGAAACTAAAAAGTAGCTACTTTGCTCTTCATCTATGTAGAAGGGTTGTATTAATCAAATGACCAACAAAGAATTGATCACCAGGCCCAAACGGAATCTGTGGATTTTTTTGTCCGCTTGGGATGGAGATGTGTTACCATTCTGAGTTTTATTTGAATTCTTTTTTCATTTGTTTAAAGTCTGCGGAAAATCTGCAGAACATCCTGCAGAAATCTGCTTCTGCATATTCCGTGTGACCATGATGATCATCAACGATTATGAAAACCAATTTATCATTTCAATAATTTGCAGCCACACCAACAGTGCTGCGAGGCTGTGCTTAGGCACAATGCTGCTAAACCCAGCATGTCAACATGATAACGCGATAATGTTAACATGCTGCTGTTTAGCAGCTGAAATGTTCACCATCTTCGTTTAGCGGGTTAGCATGCTAACATGGTCACATGATAATGCCAACATGCTGATCTTTGGCAGGTGTAATGTTCACCATCTTAGATTAGCGGGTTAGCATGCTAGCATTTGCTAATTAGCACTAAAACACTAAGTACAGCTGATGCTGACATGAATGTCATTATTTTTTTTTTTTTTTAAAAAGGTATTTGGTCATAAACCAAAGTATTGAACAAATGTAATTTTTATTAAGTTATTGGTGGTGGTGATGAACGGACTGACCAGCCAACATTGCCATCACTAGAGCTGTGACACGGCTAAAAACATTTTTGCAAACATTCCATAGCTCTAGCCTCTCAAATGGGAGGATTTGCAGTTTTGCACAGTAAATTGAACAGCTTTGGATATTGGACTGTTGGTCAAATTGGAGACGGCCTCATGAACTCTGACAAACTGCCTATTTACACATTCACCAGACACAAATGAACATCATCGTTCATTTGGAGACATGTCTCTGGCCACCTGACAAACATAAGTTCAATATTCATTTCCTTTTGAGCTCTGTTTTGGTCTCAACCAAATCCTGCGATATCTGGCTCCTCAGCTGCTACATGCTTCACTATGTTCACCTGCTAGTTGATAAGCGTGTGTCGTTTGGTGTTGGGGAGGTAGCGGACATTGGGTTCATCAGAGCTTGTTTGCTGATTGCTACTGCGACTGGAAACAAGTTTACCGGGAGACTTGAGTTGAGAGTGAACCAAAACAGTGAAGTTGCGAGCCGTAGGAATTAAAACAATTGCCCGAAAAATGCTAAAAAGCTCTGTAACTTGTGAGAAATGGGAGTTGGTAACTGCGGTTTCATCACCACAAGTGAGGGGACATGCTCACATTACGCATAGCTCATTTGATCCATTGTTAATTTAAAATCATTGATTAGTGCAGCTTTAATGGAAACACATAATCAACACATGAATTGATAATGAGTTGCAGCTCCACTGTGCAGCCACCGATCCATTTATAGGCTCTATGTGGATCACAACACTTAAGAGCACTTGAGTTACTTGAACGTGGCTTTTATTTTTATCATGTTGCTGACTGTTAATCCTGTGAAGTAGTTCCAGATCGATTTAAATCAGTGTGAGCATTAGTGAGTCATCATCAGATGGCAGTGTGGAACATCAGTAATGGACAGAATTTGAGATACTCTACCAAGAGACCAAATGAGAACAAAAAAGGTCTTTTGGATTTGGACTCTGTCTCTTCATTACTAAAGCTTTGCTGCTTACTCGGGCTGATGAAGTGGCACTAATAAAAACAGCTTAGTGGTGGGAAATCATTACACTAAGCCAAGGATAATTTAGAGACTCAAGCCTGTGCTATCATGGATAGATATAGCCACGGGGGTCCACTAGGAAATGCTAATTTACAGAAAACACTAAAAAGGTGGGGTGGCTTGGGAGCCCTTCTGATAAGCAGAGGAGGGTCAGAGTGCACATGGGTAGTGTCGGGCTGCTCAGCCTTCTGCTGACATCCCCCAACCTGACTGTTGCTATTTAGGAAGCCAAGCATCTGTTGGATCTGACATTGGAGTCAGCTAATGCATGAGCCCACTCTCATTCACAGGAAAACAGTCTAATCCTAAACAAGAGACAAGCTGCAGTACACAGGCTGGCAGGCATGCTCGCAGTCAGAGCAATGCAGTGACATATGGTGGGAAATGTGTGGCACAAAGAAGAGCACAGTTATCTAACCACGCAAGGGATATTAGTGAAGCTGTCACCGGTTCCTGTCGGTCATTTTTGATGCTTCCTCATTGACCCCCCCCAACCTTTATTTCAGACTTGCAATCTGCTGGGAGAGGTTGCTTGGTTTAGGAGATTCCTGGATGGATGTACACTATGACCAAGTGCACATGTGAGCAGTAGGAGTTGGAATCACAGGGTACCTCACGATACACAATACATGCTTCACGAAACCGATAATATCTCAATACAGCAATTCTGCGATAAAAACATATTGCTAGACAATCCTATAATGACACATCACGATACACACTATGATATAACTATAAATCCAAAATGCCAGTTAAAAAGGTTAAGTGCAGGTTTTGGTTCCAAATGGCACAATTCTGCAGCACACGGTTTTTCAGTCTGTACATTAAAATTACACAGCTATAGAGCAAACTACGGGTCCAGAATTTGGACTTACAGGACAACAGTGTGTCGCCGTTTTTGATATTTTGTCCCACCCCTAGTTAGCAGTGACGCACCTCAGAGATAAACATTAAAACACGAAAGCGGCAGGAGAAATGAAAAGGACGAGAAGAGCGAGGAACGGCAAGGGGAACATAACACGGGGGTTCATTTCGGGTTGGCATCATGCGGGGAGGAAGTGAAGAGGGGTCAATAGGGCCGGACAGTCGATATCTCCCCCCCTCGGGGCATGTCTGCGTAAAGGGGGTCGCATCACAGCAAGCGTAACCTAGCGTGCTGTCACACACACACACACACACACACACACACACACACACACACACACACACACACACACAATAGCAGCTACAGAGCAGCTCAGGGAGCTGCTCTTTGATGTGTGTTCTCCGCGAGCAGACTGGTTGCGTAGTTAAAAAGGTGCTCTAAGTGATGTGACGCATTTTTTAGGCTAGAAATTTTTTTGTCACATACAGCAAACATCACCTCCACTATCCGCTAGCTGCCTGTCCCCTGAACACACTGTAAAAAAACGCGGTCTCTGTAGACAGCCCAGGCTCCACAAACGCCAACAATAACAAACCGCGCCGACCTGCACCACGAACCATAACAAACAGTGTTCCAGCCAATAACCGACAAGAAGGAGCTGGCTGAGTCATGAATACGCATTGTGGAAGTAGCCTACGTGCTAACTCTGCTGCAGTGATGGCCGTTTTTCTTTTTACAGCGTGTCCAGGGGACATGCAGCTAGCGGATAGTGAGGAGATGTTTGCTGTATGTGACGAAAAATGTTGTAGCCTAAAAAAAAACGCGTCACATCACTTAGAGCACCTTTAATAAGCCATCGGAGGCAGGGCACAGCCGAGACGCCGCCTCTCTCATCTCCAGTTGTTAGCCGTTCCACACAGATGACACTTTCACTTAAGGGATGTCGCCTTAATGGTATAACTCAGATGGTGCTTAAATGACACTTGCTGAAACGCTGAATTTGCTTGTAAGGACAGCAGCTGTGCACGTAACATGGCATCTGATGTGGTGAACAAGTGGAGAAAAAAAAAAAATTAAAATAAAGAATCATTTGAGCCACTCAAATTTCAGGGTTAAATAGAATTTGGTTCCTTTGGCCAACAGCGTCCTAATACTGGGGCCTAGGGCTGGGCGATATGGAGAAAATCAAATATCACGACATTTTTGACCAAATACCTCGATATCGATACCACAACGATATTGTAATGTTGACTATTGGTGCTTTCACGACATATTTACCCAATGAGATTTTTTATAAATAATCATCAGTAATGTGGATATAATGACTAAGTGGGTAAAGGCAAATAATGGAACAGTTACAACAGTCTGGTAAGTTCAGAAAATAAATCACTTTACGGCAGCCTAAATACAGCCTTTAAAACCAGGAAAAGACAACACTTATGACATATTACGATATTCAAAATCTAAGACGATATCTAGTCTCATATAACGATATAGATATAATATCGATATAGTGCCCAGCTCTACTGGAAAAATCACAGAAAGAGAATACCACACTAAGTAAACGCAGAGCACTAAGAGAGTCCCGGACCTTTACTTCACACTCAGTTTGCAACAGAGCCATCTTTTGTCGGCTCACAGCAGGCGCCGTAAACAAGACACAGAAGTGGCCTGCGGCTTGCGGGCTGCCAAGATCTTAGCGTGTAGCTCTCAACAGCCGGCAGGAAATATGGAAATGAAGGAAGTCACGAAGCCAAACAACACCATGTCTTGCAGGAATCATGTTTGCGTGAGTATCATCAGTAGCTAATGGTAACGAGAGCCTGATTCTGGCCTAATAGAGCTGAGGTACTGTACCAAGCACCCACTGTCTGGGGTAGTGGTGGTGGTGGGGGGCTGGGATTTGCTTAATTATGCATAAGATCTGACAATGAATTCCAAATCCTTCAAGTCTCCTGGGCTTTTGGTAAATGGGAATAGTCTTTAAATATTGTTGCGGGGGTGGTTTTCCCTCTACAGGATGTTGCGTATCCCTCTTTTGCTTGCTTTTTCCATTCGATATGAAAAGAAAACAATTACAAATCTCTCGCCGGTATCCTCTTATTGAAATAAAAGAAAGGAGGTGGTTCCATTCATCTATAAAACAGGCTTCACTGATGGAGTCTTTGTCAGTGAAGGACCATGACACTGGCCCATTTCCCCCACCACCAACAACAACACAGGCTTTGTAATGAAGTCTACTGTGCTCTGACTGGCTCATTTACACACAAAAAAAAAAAAATCTTTTCATCTTTTGGTAAGGATCAAAAAAGTCATGCACATCAGAACTGAACAAATCTTGCTTCAGATGCTCTGTATGCAGACTTAATGAGAGATTTCCACTACAAAGCTGAAGCAAACACAAAGAAATACTGAGAAAGATGGTGAAACTCTGCTATGTGAAGTGGCATGTCACGACTTGTATGTTGCGATGACAGCTACAGTAGACCCCTCGCTTCCAACTAACAGTGCTAGTATACGGACTGGGCATGTACTGACAATCTACCTTCACTAAAAAAAAAAAAAGACCAGTCTTTGACGCCTCAGGCAGCAGGTTAAAGGTCACAATTAAGCCTTTTCTGTAACACTAGAATTACAACAATGAAACTGTTGTCTTAACACTTAGTAGGAAAAACAAGTGCTCCTGTATAATGACATTCTTTCACGTGTCCCTGTTCACATATGATGATGGATCGCTCAGGGCAGGCACAACGGGATTAGTCTAAAACCCTCCGCATTTTTTCCTCGGACGCCACCCGAGTAAGATGAAATACATACAGAACGTGCAGCCATGAGTTTAAAAAGAAGAAGAGAAAAATGTGTTCTATGTTTAATAATGTCCTTAGAATTATGGTTATTCACATGACATTAACATGTGTATGAGATATGCTCATCTTTATTAGCAGTGTATGAAGGCGTTTTAATAATTTCATGTTCAATAGAAATGGTCCGCCTGCTGTTTTTGCACCGGACGTCCCATAACGTGATCGTGCCATCCCGAGCGTACAGTGTGACCTGAAAGACAAAAGCCTTAGCTTTCTGCTGCAAAAAAGAAAGACTAGCTCTAGCTGTAATGGATTTTTATTTTAGATTTATAAAAAAAAAAAAAAAAGGATCATGTAAACAACGACCTCCCACGGCAGATGGTGGGAGGGGTACGAGGCATTCACACCAAAAAAAGTTAGCCTACCGTTTTCCGTCAGATCCTTTATAGATTTCGACGTTTCCGACCGCACTTTAAGGCAGCTTTATTTCACAGGAGAGAGAGAGAACGAAAAGAGACAAGCGAGACATAGCGAGTGCTTTGTTGTTGTAGGAAACATTCAGCTGTTACACAAACTCCCGGGCAGTTCGGCGCTTGGGTTTAGTTTTTTACCCTCATTGTAGGCCTGCACGATTAATCGTTATAAAAGCAATCTCGATTCACCCCTGTTCGCGATTTAACTTTTAAATGACTTAGATTCTTTTGGGGGCATTTTCGGCCTTTATTTTGATTGGACAGCTGAAGACCTGAAAGGCAAGCAGTTAAAGAGTCTGCTAAAAAAAAATATATATATCATTCTGTTTTTGATACTGTACTTAAATTGGCAATTGACAAACTCCATTTCTCTAGAGACTGAAGCTGTAGCTGCAGCATGTTGATTGCCATGTTTTAATTATGTAACGACATGTTCAAGGAGTTCAGGTAGAGCCTGTATCAGGGCCATATTTAGTTCAATGTGTTATATGTCACTATTTTTGGTAGCCTACTGTACTTAAATGGCCAGTATGTACTTTATTTTCTTTATTCATTGAAGCCTCTATGTTTACTAAATAAAAAAATAAAATCTATGTTTGGTACTGCCAATTTGTTTTGTTTTGTCATGGTTCATGTGTGCAATAAACATTTCACTTGGTCGACACATCGTGGCAGAGAATCGTGATATCAATTCTAAGCTAAAAAAAAAAAAAATCGTGATTCATATTTTTTCCAGAATCGTGCAGGCCTACCCTCAGTGTTTTTAAACTTTCTTGTGGCAGCAATAGAGGCAGTGATGTTTCCCGTTTCCTGTACGGGATTATCACACCGCCTCAAACCAGAGCTCAAACACACCGATAAGTCTGATCCCCTGTGGCAAACCCCCTGCGGCAGCCTGAACGCACCACCCCCATTCAAAATGAATGGAAAGCACTGTGTTGTTGCCTGACCGTCTGATGGCCGACGCAGGCACTCTGAACGCGGTCTTAAAGATGACAGCATTGAAGACCTACATTTTAATAAGCGGGAATCTAGCTGGCTAGTTGCTGGACATTTTAGTGATCTGACGCGATAACTCTACCATGCTCCCGTTTAGAAGTCGCGTACTTCAGCAGACAAAAACAGTGATGATAGTGATGATTACGTTGCAGGCTCAGACGCTGACAGTGATGACCCAAGGTTGACCACTTAAAAAAAAACAAAAGTACATTTTGAATTAGAAGATAGATGATATGATCCTGAATGAAGCCATTGTGCAGAACATGTACAAATTAACATGTCTCCACAGGCTGCCGGACTACATGGAGATATCATCCTGTTTTTGTTGCATTTGCATAAGGTGAGATCAAACGTTTAAGTGTGTGTGTGTGTGTGTGTGTGTGTGTGTGTGTGTGTGTGTGTGTGTGTGTGTGTGTGTGTGTGTGTACACTATTCATGCGTGCTGGAAACCATGACCATGAACAAGGATGGACAGTCTGTACCCTATGTGAAAGTGGTACAGTAGGAATTTTCACATTTGAATAAGTCCACATCAAGGTCTCTCTCCAGAAATCACGCCCAGGTTACTCAATATAATTCACAAACCTGATATTGAGCGGTTTCATGTAGGAACTATTTTCTTTCTACCGAACTACACCCGCCAACCGTATCACCGCGCAGAAGGAAGCGTACTCATGAATGGGAGGTTCATGCTCGTGAACAGCGCGAGACGTGAAGGCTAATTGCATCCTCCTCTGCTGAGCTGTAGCGTTAGCTCCGGTGAGCTAGCAGTGTCGGTTGGCTGCAGTTCCAGCTCAGCAGAGGAGGTTGGTTGATACGACTGGCGGGTGTAGTTCGGTAGAAAGAAAATATCTCCTACGTGAAACTGCTCCCAACCAGGCCTGTGGATTATCTTGAGTAACCAGGTCATGATTTCTGTAAAGAGACATCGATGTTGAGTTGTTCGAGAGGATTTTTTTGCCGCTTTGAGCACTACAAGCTGAGAGCCGTCTAGTTTCCTTAAATTGGAGAGAAGGCAGACATCACTTCAGCCAATATCTCCAACACTGGGAAACTCACACCAAAACCATCTTGATTGATAAATAAGATTGGGCATCGACTTCCAACTTGGAATAGTTTCATTTATTACGATTCCAATGATATAGTTTTATTTATTTTTTTAAAATTGGAATAGTTTCTAAAATTTGGTTTCGAATCTGATCATCGGTTCCAAATTTAACACGCACAGGTTTTGGTTTGCCTAGCGGCCGCCGTACTCCTGGGCGCTTGTTGTGTTGCAGCCGTGGAGCACAGTAAAAAAAAAAAAAAGCCTGGGATAACTCTAAATCACTATTGAATCAAAATACAATTTTCCTCTTATCGTCTTATCTGTGAAATAAGCATGTGAACCGTTTCAACTTCGCCCATCAAAGAATCCGAATCGAGAAGAACCGGAATTGAACAGAAAAATCTGAATTGGAATCAGAATTGTTAAAATCAAAACGATGTCCAACCCTATTGATAAATAGCACTACAGGTAAGAATAAATTATTTATATTTTTAAATTTATTTTTATTTTGCCTTGAACTGTGCCTTAAAGTTGGAGTAAAGAGGGGACAACTGATGTAGTTTAGGGTAAATGAAGTATGTGTGTGTCTACAGGTAAACAGTCAACAGTCTGTGCCTGTGTAGGTGATGTGATCCTGATGTCGGCCTGGTGGATGGATTCCTTCATCTCAATGCGCTCTACGCTATATGTAATTACTACAGCAGGGCTTTGGCTCCTGCGTCACCAGCGACCAATCGTAGCATAATCCAGGACTGCTTGTTCTCTCCAGATTAACAACATCTATTCCCTAATCGTATTCGCCAAAACGCTGTGATGACATTCCATCTGGGGGCCTGCAAACAGCACGGCCGCTGCAATGACAAGACAGGATAGACAGGTCAAACCCCTACTACTACTGCTGCTGCTGCTGCTGCTGCTGCTGCTGCTGGGCCTCAACGCACTTCTCTGATCCTGTCTCAACAAATCCATCTGCTGTGGGAAAACTGCAAACAATCTCCACCTACGGTTTACAAGCCCTAGTCACACAATGTGATGAAGTAACTCATTCTGTACCAAAACAGTTCCTGGTTCTGAACACAATTGGTAACGGTTAAAATGTCACCTTGTTTCTCTTCTCCTTCAACAAACACGAATAGAGGAAATGGCTGCTTGGATGGGTTTGCACATCGGTGCTTCCCTTGCACGGGTTTAAGCTTTATGTACAGCACAGTATTTGCACAAGAAAATCAAGGCAACAAGAAAATCTAAATAAAAAGAAAGATTGTGCAGGTGAGATTAAGAAAACCCCCTAGGGGTTCATAGAAGCAATCTCGCTTAAGGAAGAGAACAAATATGTATATTATGAGCAATTACAAAAGTCCTAAAATCTACAAATTAAAAACACAAGTAAGCATGGAATTAGAAAACATAAAAGCATAAGGTTGGCTACATGACAGAACAAAAGGCATAACATAAATTACAAGAATATAGATACAACGAGGATGTGTGGACGTATGTGTGAGTGGTTATGCAGGAAGGCCAAACTAAATTAGACACAGATAAGTGAAGTTTCAAAGACTGAAACCTGTTTAGGGAAACCACACTTCCGTTGACTTCCCCTGTTAGGTCGATCATTAAAAAAAAAAAAAAAGAAAAAAAGTCCCAAATATCTCCTGACATTGCAGCCCTTTTGTATTGTAAGTACACACTGAATCAAACTGAGCCACTCGGAGCCAGGATGCTCCTCCGTGTTTGGAGGTCTGAAGGTAAACACACGCCCCCGTCGGCAGGACTTTGCTGATTCCTGGATAAAGTGTGTGTACCGATCCCCTCCAACCCCCCCGCCCACCCCTGTGCTCCTGTCACGGACCGACACAGGGATGGGGAGGTGGTGAAGTCAATATTTACACACACACACACACACACACACACACACACACACACACACACACACACACACACACACACACACACACACACACACACACACACACACACACACACACACACACACACACACACACACACACAGTGTTGCCATGGAGGTGATTCCAAGCATTCCACAAACCAACAAACGGCACAGATGTACGATAGTTGCACACAGACTTTTCTGGGCCAGAACGCTGCATGCCTATCTGATGAAGAAAAAAAAGTCAAGATTAGCGGAGGCTCCGTCTCTGTAAATTATGACATGTCTGGCACTTCCTTAAAGAATTTGGGAGAGAAAAAGAATTGGAGGGGGGGGGGGCTGACAGAGAGAGAAAGTGACACAGAGAGACAGAGAGATCACCTCATTTCTTTCCATTGTGATATTTCCGGGTTTACCGCAGGAAGATTCCCATAAAAACATCACGTTTACCCATTTTCCCCAGCTTCTCAGGAGGCTGCAGTGCTTTGGGGTCTATAATAATAATAGGATCAGAGGCTGGGAGCCCTTATCCCTTTCACTGGGTGCCTATGTGTGTGTGCCACTGGTATTTGTGCTAAAAAAGCGACCTACAGTGTGCTCAGTCAGATCACCTTTTGTTTGCCAAACGCCACGGCTTATCCAACCTTTAAAATCATATGACTATCTCTGGGCTCGCAGAGCTGAGCAGCTGGCCGCTCTATCTTAAACCCCCGTGCTTATACAGGAATTCCCCTGTCCACTTCCAAACAACAAACACTGCTGGCACCAACTCTAGGTTCATGGATTTTCTGTTATCCCTTGTTCCTAATCTGAGTATGACATACGTGAAATTATTTTCGGGATTGAGGCTCAGTAAGAAAATATCTGGGCCATTTTAGATGAGGTGATGTCTTGGCTTTTGGACTGAAGGGAGAGACCTACTGACATGTTGGTTAAAAAAGGAATAGTTGAGCATTTTGGGAAGTAAGGTCATTCGCTTTCTTGACGCCTGGCTAGATGTGATTCATGTCTGTATGCTAACTATGAAGCCGGAGCCAGAAGGCAGTTAGCATAGCTTAGCATAACAACTGGAAACCGGGGGAAACAGCTAGCCTGGCTCTCTGTAAAGAAAACAAAATGTCTTCCAGCACCTCTAAAACACGTCATTCCTTCTTTAGTTAAGTGTGAAAACGACAACTAGTGGTTTTACGGAGGGGGTGGGTGTGGTGGGTGGTGTGGAGCTGTGACTTCGACAGGCCTTTTTTTTTTTACAAGTTGGTTTTTCTATGGATTAAACAAATAGAAGAATGAAAAGAATGAACAAAATATGGAATAAAATCAACGGTAATTAGCTTTAGGTGCTGACAGGCTGAATTTGTTACCTTCAGACTAGTCTCGCATTGCCAGACCTTCCTCCACAGCGCTGCGGAGGAGGGTCTGGCTAGTCCGCACAGCATTCTGGGATGGGAGAAAAACGTGCTCTGGTTTATTGGCATTTCTTTAAACCAATCACAATCGTCTAGGGTTGGGTAACGTTTGAATTGTTTCCCGATACCGGTTGTACTAAAGATTCCTATTTTTTTAATCTTATTTTGTCACTTGCTTTCCTCACTTCCTGTACCTCACTTCCTTTCCTCACCACTGTTTGGCTCTTGTTTCCACCCTAATTACCTGATTGAGTTCACCTGGTCACTCCTTATTCAATGGTCCGTTCATGCCACCTGGGAATATGATTACGTGATTACGTTGTTTTTCCGACTGCCAGCATTCATGTGCTTCACTGTCTATGCGTGTTCTTCTTCGGTTATATTGCCGTTTGGCATTACAACTTGTTGCAGGACTGCCCCCAACTGTTGGGCGTAGCCTAGAGCATCAGGTGTGTGAAAACATGGAGGCCACAATAACAAAGATTTGATGCCGTTTTCTTATGCGAGCGCCTACTTGACTTGAATTGGTTTCTTTGTTACTGGCAATAGCACACAACTTTTATAACTAATTTAAGTTACTCTGTTGAAACCAATGGATGACTACAACGTAAATCGATAGCACATTGTGGACATTGGCAAAATATTACACGCATGCATGAATTTTCTGTATTTACGAAAAGTTTCTCACCCTTCAAACCCATTTGAACGATCGTCGGCCATGTTTCTGTACGTCAGCTGTCAACAACGCGTCACCAACTGGAAACTCTAGCCCCAGTTTCCCACCTACGATTCCCACATGAAGTGAGGTGAATGATTAAGTTTTCACTGGCAAAAATGTTTTGTCCAATGCCCATGAGCGCACGGTAAGACTGCACTCCCTCTCAGTCAGTCTCTTTTCCACCTTCACATGGGGCAGTGGCTGGTAAGATGAGTTTTACTTTGCACTTTATTTCTTGATACCATGTCTGATATTTGAATGACAGCTTTATTTATCGGTGAGAATACTGACTTTGTTAAGTTCTAATTTCTATTTGTTTCTTCCAGATCCTCCAACCCATGTGTGTCTGTTATGTTATCCATTATCATTTGCCTCACCCTTTTGTTAAATAAATATTTGTTGAATGGACTGAACTTCACTGGGGCTCACTCATGCATTCTGACAGATGCCCCATGACGATGACAATCAACCTCTAAAACTGGACCCTCCTCAACACCGGTGCTAAAGTGATACATTTAAAAACGGTGCCAGAGCCTAAACCGATACTTACTTAAAACAACAGCTTGTTTATTGCTAAGGCCATATGGTCAAAATTAACTAATTTATTAATAATTTAATAACTTATTTCACCAGTAAATTGCTGTTAAACGAAAAACAACCACTAGATGGGGAAAAGGGTATTTTACAATAACTTTGAATGCACAACAAGGCTTAAGGCTACTGGTTTCAAGTGAATGCACCGTCTGTAATTTTCGGGCAACGGCAGCTGCACACAGTTACGTCCCGGTGTTGGAATCCTCTACAGTGAAATACAGTGACTTTACGCCGTTTAGCTGTCAGCATTTTAACCGTGTTTAATCCAGCTACTAGCTAACGATAGGCTAACGTTACCTGCTGCCAAGTGTAGTGTTAACTAGCGTCACATGCAGCCATGTTTCTGTTGCCTCTAACGTCTGTTTTGGAGCATCAGAGAGAAGCGCATGCATTTAAGCGGCACCAAAATGAGGCACAGAAATCTACGTTGATATTTTGACCGTTTAGGCAAAGGTGCCATATTAGCACCGCGTTTCGGTACCCAACCCTACAATTGTCTTGGGTGGTGATAAGTGCCGGACGGAGCCACAGTGCCTCTGCAAAATAGCCTCGGGAAAGAACTTGTTTTGGTGGAACATGTGTACATTCAAAAGTTGTTTTAGTCTTGCAATAGAAAACTCAGATTGGACAGATAGTCTAGCTAGCTGTCTGGATTTACCCTGCAGAGATCTGAGGAGCAGTTAACCATAGTCCTCAGAAATCCACCGGAGTTTAGAATGCCAACACAAAGAAAGAGGAAGGGGACGGACATCCGGGCGAATGAGGGACAACCAGCGGAATATCCTGGCGGCACCGGAACAATCCCAGAAGTGAAACCTCATCGATATAGACTACCTTCAGACAGACCCAGGGTGCTGTTTCCCACGGTTTCCAGTATTTATGCTAAGCTAAAACATGCTGTAGCATTTTGTTATATGGACAGATATGGGAGTGATATTCTCATTTAACTATCAACAAGAGAGAGAGCATAGGCATTTCCCAAAATGCTTCTTTGGAACAGGAAGAGACATGGACTTTACCGAGACTGGAATTCTACCCCCCTTCCCCCACCATGATTTCCAGTAATTTCCTCCTTCTTTCCATCTTCCGCCTTCTCCTTCAACTCATCTGGAACCAGCGCCACCCACTCCATCCCCAACGTTATGTCAAATCCCACATAGCATCACTTGAGCCCAAGGGGCGCCTGGGTAGCTCAACTGGTAGAGTGTGCGCCGATATGTACAGAGGCTCAGTCCTCACCGCGGGTTCAGTTCCAAACTGGGGCCCTTTGCTGCATCTCATTCTGCCTCGCTCTCCCCTTTAATGTCTAAGCTGTCCTATGAAATATCAATATATAAAATAAAGGCCTAAAATGCCAAAATCTGCAAAGGCAGACGGGGGTGTATAGCAGCCAACCACAGCGAAATTAGAGACTTTTAGAAAAAAAATTTAAAATTAAAAAAATAACTTGAGCCCAACACTGCCCAGTTTCACAGGCAGCACTGTGATTAAATATGGAGAAGAAGCCACGTGGGACACATCTAGACATGTCATCCAACATTTTCCCCACCTCAGTGGTGACCAGACCAGACCAGACCAGACCAGTCGTATGACAAATATATCTGTACAGAGAAAGTCTAGTTGCACATGGTTGGCAGTGTGTGATTTTACACACACAATGTGGTTGTCTGTGTCCTCACCCCACAATCATTTCACACGTTTCCTTGTCAATCGCATCCAGCTTTGAAACCTTCACACCACGTTCCCTTGGAATGTTGCCCTCCTGGCGTAGAGAAGAAAACAGGGCCTTACTTTCACAAAAAGTAGTCCCCTGATTTAACGGAGACCTTTGACTAACCTTCCTAGACTGGGTGGGAGAGGCGTGGCTTAGACGAGACAGACAGAGGACATTACTGTAATGTCCTCCTCTTAGCTTTTCAGGTTTGTTGCCAAACAGCACATTAACCAATAGTTACCATTGCATAATTCAATATTTTACAGTAGAGCTGCAAAGATTAATCAATCAATTAGTTACTACTACTACTACAACTATTAAATTAAATCGCCAACTTTTGGAGTAGGAACTCTCTGATTCCAGCTTGTTAAATGTGAATATTTTCTAGTTTCTGTACTCCTCTGGTACTCAATATCTTTGAGTTGTGGACAAAAGAAGACATTTGAGGACGTCATCTTGGGCTTTGGGAAACACTGACCAACACTTTTCACTTTCGGACATTTTAGAGACCAAACAAACTAATCCATTCATCCAGAAAATAAATCAACAGATGAATAGAGTATGAAAATAATCGAGGTCATACTCGGCCCTGGTGTACAGTTCCGTGTTTAGAAGGGGGAGAAAGCATGATGTCAAATGGAACATTACCCAACCTCATGCCCTGTTTTACAGCCCAAGGTCTCTCAGCTGTTCCCTTATCACTTGTAAAGAATACAGACACACATCCAATAGCAGCAGCAGCAGCAGCAGCAGCAGCAATCTCTCCTTCTGGAACACTAAAAAGAAAGCTGAGGCATCTGTGGCAGGCACAGTGTACCGTGACTGCGCTGCAGGCCCCCCCCGGGTGTTCACGGTGTTGTGTTGATTGATTGAGAAGCTGCGTATTGTTCCTCTGTGGCGCATTGGACACCAAGAATAGGCAGAACGCGTTACTACTACTGGATCGGTGAAATCTGCTCTCCTTGCTTCGCTCAGACATCAGCTTTCCGTCCTCCTCTCTCTGCAGCGCTGCTCTGCTCTTTGGAAATATGGCCATTAACGAACGGAGACTGATGAGCTGTGGTCACGTGTTCAAACAAGAAGCCGGGATGAGAAAGAGAGAGCGAGAGAGAGGGGAGTGAGATGGAGGAGAAGAAAAAGATAATCCTCCACGGCTTTGGTTACCCCGACTCAGTCTACCCCCCGCTTCTCTTGCACTCTTGCCGCAGATATTCTCCAATCCTTTCAGGAGATTTCCAAAAGAAAAAAAAAAAAAAAAAAAAAAGGTGGAAATAAAAGGATTTCAATTAATTTGATGGGTCAGCCATAAGGCTACATCAACACACTACTACGTTTCGGGAAAAAAAAAAGGAATATCTTTTGCTACGTTTACGAGTCTACACTACAGCGTTTCTGAGCCTCTAAAACAGAGACATTTGGAAACTCGGCAGCCCCAGTTTTGGTTTGAAAACTCCAGAGTTGCTTTGTAGTCTGGACGGGCACAAACTGAGACCTTTGGACACGACGATGCACCTCAGTCAGTCGTATCGGTTAGGTATGATTACAGTACATACCTTTCAGTAATAGTTCCACCTCACCGTTGCTCCAAGCTGATAAATCCCTGATCTTACTTTTCACCGTTGGAGTTCTTTCTCCAAAGTATGTTCTGTGTTTTCAACTTAAACATCCATGATTTCCAACCGCGGAGTAATGTCCGACAATCTGCTTCCTGATTACACCAGCACGCACATGCCCAGTGTATGCAAGACGTGTAAATATGGACGGAGATTAGTTCTGCTACTGGAGCTAAAACTCTTGTGTGGACGGAGATTGTTTTTGTTTCAAAACACCGCTTAAAGAAAAGTAGTGGTGTAGATCTATAATGGAGATATATGTATGTATTGTGTAGATATACTGTAGAGTGTAGCCTAAGTCACATTAGGAAAATTTGTTTTGTTTTTTTGCTGCTTCCCAAGTATAAGTGACCTGCTAGTCAACTCAAAGGGTGGGGAGCCAGAAACTCTACAGCTGGCAACGCAACATGACAAACCTACTAGAGATGCAGCATCAAAATGCACAAATATCGTGTGGGCCTACCTTGTAATGCTTCAGATATGTCGCCTACAGTGAACTCAAGCCCTGTGATGGCGAACCCTTAAATTCACCCCCTCTCATCACATTTCAAAAGAGGCAGCATTTGATGTGCTCAAGTCCACAGAGGATCCCAAGTGCCTCCTGCTTCAGTAGCCCCAGGGCTTCCACCGTTTAACTCCTCATCTGCAGCGCAGCCAGGCAGGAAGAGAAATCCCTTCAGCACAGAAATCTAAGGCCTGACCCAGGGGGAATATATGGAATACATAGAAGAGAAGTTCTGCTAATCAAATAAAATAAAATCGCTGGATCAAAGTACATTTACTAGAGATGTTCCAAAACCGGTATCGGGAAGGCCTCCAATACTGCCTAAAATGTTGCTATCGTATCGGCCAGTACTGCAGTTTGTGCACCAATCTGATGCCACGTAATTTAGCCCTGAGGAAATCAAGTTTAAAAATTGTTTATTTACATTTTTATTCCTGTCTAACTGTCAAACTGTATAATAAAAGACAGTTGTATATGGCACTCGTTCTCTGTATTTGTTCATGCTGCACAAAGAGTTTAACCTGAACCAGGCCATACAGCAATCATATCACATCTATACAGGGTTAGTAGTAGAGCTGGGCGATACAGAGAAAATCAAATATCACGATATTTTTGACCAAATGCGTCAATGTCGATATTGTGGCGATATTGAAGGGTTAACTATTGGTGCTTTCACAAATATTTACACAATGAGAGTTTTGATAAATTATCACCAATAATGTGGATACCTTGGCAAATTATAAAACAGTAAGTAAGTCCGGTAAGTCCAGAAAATGGCATCACTTCACTGTAATGCAGCCTATAAAACCAGGAAAACACGATATGTGTCATATCACGATATTACGATATCTAAAATGTAAGACGATAGCTAGCCTCATATATCAATGTCGATATATCGATATATTACCCAGCCCTAGTTAGTAGTATACATCTGTACTTGGTATCGGCCAATACGCAAGTTCAGGTCTCACAATCGCTATCGGCTTCTCGATTATGAAAATTAAAAAAAAAAATTTAAAAAATCATAATCACAATTATTTTGTTCGATACTGAAATCACGATGATTTAACACGATTAGTCATTGACTTTTGGAAAGATAAAAACGGGTTAACTGTATAACTGTTAAAAAACAACAACGGTGAAACTTTTCCCGTTCAACTTTATTTTCTCATTCAGAACACAAGACAAAACAAGAGTTTACTTGCAAAACGTAATGTGCAAAATAATCGTTTTGTTTCTAGGTCACTCTGTTTTTGTGATCGAGCCAAAATCGATATTTAAAAAAAAGAAATTCCATTCATTGCAAAGCCCTAGTACTGGGAAGGAAAAACATGGTATGGTAACATCTCCAATATTTAGCGACATAACCATGTTAAACGTGTTCAAATAGGAGAAATTGAGCCAGGTGCACGTACTGTACAGACCGCGTGCGTGTGTGCTGAAACATTCCCAGGTTTGTTGCAGCAGTGCGACCGAGCCCAGTCATGGTTGAGGAATGCACAGTGGGGGGAAAAAAAGGGCGAGTCGCAACTCCTCTCTCTGCTCACACAGCCTAAAGCAGGAATGTACTAGGAGCAGGTAGAGACAGCGGCAGATGCCCGGGCTGCCCCCGAGCCACTCGCGCGCCACCCACCCCAGCACATTCCCCGTAGCGTCCGTCAGGGGAAAGCAGCAACGAGCAGCCACGTTGGAAGAAGAACAAGAATGTGAGTCAAGGTTGCAACACACCGTGGATGTTCAGCCTGCCATTAAGGGCTCTGAGCTCGGGTTGTACAATATATATGTATATTTTTTTTTTTTAAATTGTCATCGCGATATCAACTGGCGCAACAAACGCATCGCGAACGGCTTCGACATATCGCGAAAGACGTGCAAGATGGTGTTTTGTGCGCCCAACTGCTCCTTCCAGGCAGCGCTGCGACCGCTGCCTTCAAGGCAACTAACCCTAACCTTAACCCTAACCCTAACCCTAACCAGTGCCTCCCAACGGTGCCTTCCGGGCAAAAAACACCGATAAACGAACTGAGTACACTTTAAGATCGGTTGATTTATCGCAAGTCATATTGATATTAAACAATATTTTCGCGTATCGCATTTCTTCCTCATATCGTGCAGCCCTACTCGGGTTGGGCTTATTGTCAACACAAAGATGAAATGAAGAGGGTGTCATTACGCTGTGGCTGATCATCGGCTGAGGCTGGCATTTCTGTGTCTCCAAGAGCATCTCTATTATTAATATTTAAAGATATAGTGTATTATTTTTAAACAATGACATGTTTCACTGACAAAACAGAAAGTGTGGTGGTGGTGGGGGGGAAAAAAAACAAGAGTTTGGACAAATCCTGCAAAACATGTTAGGAGCAAGAGAACAACAACCGGTGTGCTTCCGTGCAGATGCATGCGAAGTATAAATAAAGCATGCTGTCTCGACATTTCTAGAGCCGCTTTGGCTGAATTCAAACTGAGAACAAGACAGTAAAAGATGCGGGCCCTGCTTCCTTGGAGATAGACAAATAAGAGCAGCAGAAAAATAAATAAATAAAACAGGAAGAAAAACACCGGGGGTTTCGGCATTAAAATTTTAAAATGTGCCCGTGTCACGCTTCATCATCAAAAACATAACTGCTCCCAGCCACGACATTTCCATAACAGATTGGAGGGCGAGGCCCCCCCCCCCCCCTCCAACACTGGAGTCATTTCCTCCATGGCTTTTAAACCATCTCTTTGTTCAGAAGAGTTCTTTGTTCTCATTTCAATATTCAAATGCAACTCGGCGGGGTGGCGAAGCGGTGAACGAGACGCCGACTGCCAGGCAATCAGTAGAGAGCAGAGAGCTGGTGGCATGGCTGGAGCTTAGAAGATACAGCAGGGTGCGTTCACTAACCCCCACCTCCTCCCCCCTGCTGAGAAAGAGGAAGGCGGCCCCGCTCTGTATCTGATCCAGACTCACAGCAGACGTCAGAGCAGAGAGGAAACAGATCCTGTACCTGTCACATTTAATAGAGATCAGCGCAAACACACAAGAAAGGCACAGCAAAGAGGTGGTTATGAAATATATAATTATACAGCTTTTGGTTTGACTTTACACGTCGAGAACGAGCATGTGTCGCTGCTTGCTGTCCGGCGATTAACAGCTACAGATCAGGTGTAAGGGCGTGCTGGTTTGCTCACCTGGTTGAGCGTGCGCCCCCATGTACAAAATATTTTGGATACTGCACAGAAGTTTGGGGTAATACATACACTACTAACACAAAACCTCTGTTTTTGTTACAGAAAAAAGCATTAAGGATTATCAATAAGACAGGCTACAGAGAACACACTAATAGTTTATTTATAAAATCTGGACTTCTAAAATTCAAAGATTTGGTTGATTTGAAGATTTTTATTTTTATGTGGAAAGCACTGCTACTCTCTGCTCGGGGCTTCTCAGGTGCTACAAGCATATCACTCCGCCCAAGTAGCAGAAGTAGCACCGCATCGCCTTTCTGAGAATATAGTTCCCAGTTTATATACGGTTAGAAGATGGCTGTGTCTCATGTGACCTTCTTATTCGTCCACGCTGTATGTAAATGTTGTAAATAGGAACATGTTGGCGTTATTTTGTCACTTATTGGGAGCAGTAGGCTAGATGGAACCTGTTACTCTCAGGATATGTGCTAGGCTAAGCTAGCGGTGGAGCCGTCGGTCAGAGTTACGACACGCACGGAGATGAGAAGGGTACGTATGGACTTATCTAACTCTGGGGGTTACTGTGAATAAGCTAAAGTCCCAATAAGTCGGCGTGTTCCTTTTAAAAAATAAAATAAAATCAGATGTAGGTGGAGAGTGCACGTATTTTTGAAACACCAACGAATGCTGGATTTTTGCTCAAAAACAGGCTACGGGCTAGAACGGCGAATGTGAAAGTGAGAAATCACAGCTCTTGGCAAAGTAATCACTGAGTCATTGGTATTGTTCAGCACCCTCCCACAGATATCATTCTGTGATATGAGAGAGTAACAAACATGACTTATTGCACCTTTAATATTGATGCCAGAACATGAATCCCAACTACAGTACTTACAGTACATATGACAAGCATATTCATTATGGAGTATTCTACTAGTTCTTTTCTTGTTTCTTGTATAAAACATAAGAAAATAGTGAAAAATGCCAAATTTAAGTCTCTTCAAATAGCTCGTTTTGTCCAAACAACAGTCCAAAACCCAAAAGATTTTCAGTTTCAGTTTACCATCACATAAGACTACATCACATAAGTTACTGTTGACAGTCAATTATATGAATTTTTGGTCGATCATCAAATCAATTTAACAAATAATAATTTCAGCTCTAAATCAGGTTAATTGTGTAGTGAGACATCCATGGAAAGTACAGTAATAATTAAATCCAGGCACTGATTCTGCTTTTCAATGCGTCATGGGAATCACATTGTGTACCCATATCCCTTAAACGTTGGCTAAATTTTGAATGGGAAATTCCACACAAATATGTTCCGGTTATCTGATTTTGGTCAGATGATAAGACTGGGGGAGAGGTTGAGTCTGACAGGGTTGATCCTCTCCGCAAGAACACGATCATAAAATTAAAAAAAACCTCCCGTGTCAACATATACTGCAGTGATTCTCAGAGGATAGAGAGCCTCACGTTTTTAAAGAGGGAGGGGGGGGGGGGCAGCATGTGCTCTTCTTCCCAGCATCTCATCATCCTGACCAGGCTCGCACAGCTGCGCCTACACAAAGCCACACATAGAGGCATCTTTCTAAATGCCAGAGACGCTTTTCCTGTCACCAGAAACGTGCACGGAGCGCTGGGAACGAGGGTGTGAGAGTGATCGCTTTTCCACAGAGGCAACAGTGGGTGGATTGAGTGGAGATGCGTGGCCTTGTGTCATGCTGGCCCGTTCCCAGAGCAGAGGGGGGACAGGAAGTGGCAAGGGATCCTGGGAGCGTACAAGCCCTCCTCTGTTTGTCTGTATCAAACCACTGTCACATTACTTTATTCAAATGGCCGGCGAGCACAGGCCCCTCTGACAGCCAGCTCCGAGGAGGGATATGTCAGAGGGCTTCAGTTCTGCATCCTCCATCATTCAACTGCCTTTACTGGGTGCAATGGACCGGCTTTGCGGCTTCATGTTTTCAGTGTTATACATCGCTAATTCAGGCAGTAATACAAGACGTCCGTGGGCTACAAAGTAGAATTGACACAGAAGTGAAACCTTTAGGTTAATGGCCGACAGGGCGAACACTATTTTGATAATCGATTAATCGGTTTGAGTCATTTTTTATGAAAAGAAAAGTAACAAAATTCTCTGTTGCAGCTTGTTAAATGGGACTATTTTCTAGTTTCTTGACTCCTCCGGGACGGTAGACTGAATAGCTCTTGAGTTGCGGACAAAACAAGAAATTTGAGGACGTCGTCTCGTCTTTTTTTCTTGCATTTCGGAACCATTTAAAGACCAAACAACCAATCGATCAATTGAGAAAACAAAAATCGACAGATCAAATCGACAATGAAAATAATGGTTACTTGTAGCCCTAGTGTACACCGTAAAGAAGACAACAATGACGGACACAAAAGTAGGCCACTGACACATAAAGCTTAAAAACACAGAGACAGAGACAGAGAGAGAGACAGATAAAGCCTGACAGTATGGGAGAGATGTGAGACAGGGAGGGAGAAAGAGTGAGAGAACAGGTGGCACTAGCATTCCCATGCTCAAGCGCATGCCCTTCAAAATGGCTGGGCACTAATTAGCACCAAATCTGGGCCAGAGCAACAGAAGTTTAGTATCTGCCACATGAAAAATTCAAAAGGCTCTTGTCAGCAGGAAGTCATCCTAAATCTCATGCCCCCCTTTCGTGTATTCTCTCTCTCTCTCTCTCTCTCTCTCTCTCTCTCTCTCTCTCTCTCTCTCTCTCTCTCTCTCTCTCTCTCTTTCTCTCGTCTATCGCACATCTCATTGGAAAGCTGAAGAGTGGTTGATGCTGGCATTAGATAAGTGTTTTGTTTGTTAAGTACTCCAAAGCCAAAGGGGAATAATGGGTCGTTTCAACAAAGAAGAGGCACACTGCTACGACTGCTATTAGAGCCCCGACTCATGTGCAGCCTTGCGATTTGTTTTTTGGTTTTATATTCCTCTGGCCAATAAGCTAGATCCTCTTTATAGTATCACAAACAATTCCAATGTGTCCTCAGTGCTCAATGCCAATTCATCCTCATCCGACCTAAAAGGAAAGTGGGCCACTCACTAGATCAAATGATGAAACTCGGCAAACCGTTCAACGCGAATGCTCACTTCACTTCGGTGCCGAGGCAAATACACACATCCCTATCAAAATGCTTGGCTGGGACGCTTGAGAAACAGCCTCTCTTAGCACCCCTAAATGCTTCCCTTAAATCCTTCTGAATAGGTGCACAAAAGGCAATTTTGAAAAAGTGGAAGCGACATGTCTTAAAGCCGCCGATTCTCCCGGGCCGGGTAGCTGCGGAAACAAGCAGTTCATTGATGCCAGGCCCAGTGTATCACCCTGACAGACAGACCGCTCCAGTATAAGGGGGGGGGGAAACAAAGGAGCCAGTCCACAGCCATGTTGCCAATTAGCAGGAATTTCAACCTCAAGAGCCACTTTCCACCAATCACATCGCAGCTGACATAAACATCCATGGCTTTCACTGGAGAGCATTCATGGGATTCCAAGGAGCATTAGGTCCCCTCTGTGGAGCCCGAAATCTGGCAGTTAGAAAAGTACAATGGAGCGCCTCGTACCACTTTGAGAAACACTTCTCACTCACTGGTTGAATGGAATAGAATATGAATAGAATGCATGCTAATAACCTGGTGAAACTGGCAACATTTATTCCTTTTGTGAACACGTTAGATGTGTGAATTTAGCAGAATGTGTGATGGAAACAAACAGCAAGCAAATAAGGGCATTGTGCATGCCCTGGGGTGTTTATACGCAACAGGGCTCCATCCCCAGAATCAGCTTGCATGTCACTGGCCCGATACACAATTTAAGGATATTGAATCCTTGGGATATAATATGATTTTGCCTGCCTGCTGTCAAACATCCTAATACAAAACACAAGGGGAATCTGTGGAGGATTAGTCTAATGCACTACTGATAATCAAATAAGTAATGGCAATTTTATTTTCAGGAGAAAATAAAATATATCGGGCCAGTATTTGCGTTTTTACGTGTTTCGGCCGATACGCGGCTGCTGCGTTCGCCCCCGATTTTTTCCCGGCATTATTTACAGACAGGCGTCCACAGGCAGCTCGGTGTTGCTGGAGACGCTGCACCCATCCATATGATGCACATCGCACACATAATTTGCGTGATATGAATGTAAGACGATTGCAGAAGTGACACTGATCTGTGTTTTTGTTTATTATTTTTTAAAGAAATGGCAGAGCAGATTCTGAAAAAAAAAACAAAAAAAAACAGTGTGGCAGGGTTTACATTTTTATGGTGTAAATTGAGGGAGCAAAAGCAGTATCGGCTTCAAATATCGGCTCAAGAAAATCGGAAGCCCGTATGGGTCATCAGCTAAGGCCGATGAAAAAATAAAAAATCTAAAATCTGTATTGTCACTAAAAAAATCCATATCGGTCGATCCCTAATATATATAAATAATCAATGCCTCTCTGAAATATGCCTTGGGTGAAAAGTTTTAGATTTCAGAAAGGTTTACAGAGACAGTACAAACAAGCTGGAATCCACTGCAGGTTTATACACAATATTTAGGTTTTAGGCAGATCACAAAGCTGCGACAACACACTGCAATAGTGGCACAGAAGGCTCAAGTGCTGTGTGTGTGTGTGTGTGTGTGTGTGTGTGCGCTGAAGAGCTGTACAAAGTGTGCGCTGTCATCACGGCAAATGTGTCATACAGTGACACCGCGCAGACACGTCTGAGAGGTCTAGACACTAAGCCAGGTTTCATTTTCGTAGATAGAGGACAACAGACTAAGTTAGCAGATCTGTGCGGTAAGGCTGGGTTAAAATAACCCATTCTCCAATTAAAAATCAATCGATTCATAAAATCCTGAAATCAATCTTTTAACATATGCCTTTTCAATGACTGTCATGTTAGTCCATTTAAGTCAAAAGTACTTTAAACTAACTTTTGGGGAGGTCAATTCTTGATGTAAATATTATCATGCTGCAATTTAAAATTCTACATACATTTACTTGAGGGTTGCTTCTTGCTTATACAATTTACGGCAGAAGTTCTCTGAGAATCTCTTTTATATCCAACTAAACTGGTATTGTAACTGAAATGTCCAAATCTTTAATAGATTTGGCAAATGTGATCTAATCGGGACATTGTGAATCGGAATCAAATCGATTTGGGAAATCATTGGCCATACCCAGCCCTACTGTGCGGTGATCCTGGATCAGCAGTCAGAGGGACTGACGTGTACAGTATACACAGGCCCATGGCACAAGGTTTGGACACAAACAATATGGAAGGATACCGACTGTATCTATATGTTCAAGGGCATCAATTACAGACTATACGAGTACTGTGCGTAACTAGTCTTTTCTATTATTAGTTGCCACCACATTAGAGTCAATATTTGGGCCTTTGAGTCATGTTGAGTGGGAGAGACTAATCCTAAGCATATGACAGCTATGTCTTCAAAGTGTGTGGGATCCTGAGGAAGGGAGATCGGTGGCATTCTGGGTGAACAAGCAGAGGCAAAGTGTTGCAAGCAAGTCCCGTTCAAAAGATACACAGCTATAGCTTATTCACCCGCTCTGGTCTTCTCACTCACACATAAAAGTACAGCAGGTAGCCCATAAAACTCTAACTCCAAAGCAAAACCCCCCCGGTTTTTTTTTTTTTGAAAAAAAAAAACACCCACCAAAAAAAAAATTTTAAAAAAAAAAAACAAAAACAACACCGCGGTGAACAAAAATTATTATATAGGTTCCCCAAAAGTGCTGCAGAACGAACAGTGACTGTATAGCACAGCATGTGGCCTAAATCAAAGGCTGCAGCGTGTATCTTATTAAAAAAAAAAAAAAAAAAATAATACAATAAAAAGCTCTGATGAGTCACTGTAACTCCCAGGCTGCTGGTATAACACTGAATCACAAAGTGAGAAAACGACAGTGTGAAATCAGTCTACTGATTTACTATAGCAAAGCAAGATTAGATCCAAAGTAGGCCGATCGTAAATACAGAGCAACATTTTAGTGACAATTTAGGTTATAGGGGGTGTCACATTTGGAGCAAGGTTCCCATCTCCAAACAACAGTAGCACTGTTGAGATCAAACCTCTCATTCATGTCTATTGTAATTAACCCCAGTCTGTCTGTGTGTGTGTGTGTGTGTGTGTGTGTGTGTGTGTGTGTGTGTGTGTGTGTGTGTGTGTGTGTGTGTGTGTGTGTGTGTGTGTGTGTGTGTGTGTGTGTGTCCTGCCTGTCATTACTGAAGTCCGCCGCACCGAAACAACAAGTTTGGGGCTACTTACCCCTGACGCGCAGGCTACCGGAGATTTTGGCGTCGTCGCTCTTCTGCCGATCAGACACGCTGGTTGCGCATTAAACCATTAACGAACTGAATAGAGAACCCAAAAGCTCGCGGATCCTAACAACCGGGGGCCTGTTGCGGCGGCGGCGGCGGCAGCAGAGACAGTCGGTGCCCAAACAAGCGACAGCTAGGGAGGCGATGAGGAATCCCATTCAACTGGAGGGGCGGTCCGGTGAGGTCATGACGGGGAATGACTCCGAGGCTGAAGAAAACATCTTTCATTCACATCAAAACATCAATTACATTCAAGTTAAAAGCAGAATGCCTGGTTTGCCCCTTTAATCACACAAGTTAAGCTAGCTTTTCCCCCAGACAGACAGCCTGTGGAGGAGGAAGGAACACCAAATCCCGACAAAAAAAACCACTGGGAGGTGATATTAGAGGCAGCCAGGGGGCGGGGACTACGGCCTATTGGCCAGCTCTCTGATAGGTGGGATTCTTTTATGCACAATCGAGCCCTGATTTAGGTGAATGGCGTTTCACGTGAATGTCCCTGCTCACCTGAGGGCTGCAGGTTCAGACGTGGCTCAGGTTTGTTTTCTTGATGCCTAGGATTTCAGTCTACTTCACATCCTACAAGCCTACTCGATGTTTAGGATTGAAAGTCAAAGCTTATGTTTTGATGGCTGATAGCTTATCAAAAGTGTTGACTTCAGTAGCCTACCAACTGCGACTGCAGCCATGCAGGAGGCTAATTAAGATCATTTGAACTAGGGCGCGAGACAGTACAACATAAACATGTTTTCTATCCTTTGGTGGTTAAAAATCCCAAATCATATACGAGAAGCTTCCTTGTACTTTTGTGACACAATGCTGCCACCTTCTGTTCAAATGTCTGTAAGCATGAGTTGCAGGATTAAGGGCCAACACATTTCGTTTTTTTAAGTACATGGGATTCTTGTACTTGCATGAGCCCTGCAGGTTGGTGCGGTGTAGTATTGTTGTGCACAGTCAGTTGTTGTAGAAGATATCTTTACCTGCGTTCGGAATTTACTTAAGTAGAAATACAGAAGTATTATGAACAAAATGCAGAGTTTCAGAAGTAAAAGTACTCATGGGGCAGCAGAATGGCCTTGGTCAAGAGTTTAAAGGTCCCATGACATGGTGCTCTTTGGATGCTTTTATATAGACCTTAGTGGTCCCCTAATACTGTATCTGAAGTCTCTTTTATATAGACCTTAGTGGTCCCCTAATACTGTATCTGAAGTCTCTTTTATATAGGCCTTATAGTCCCCTAATACTGTATCTGAAGTCTCTTTTATATAGACCTTAGTGGTCCTCTAATACTGTATCTGAAGTCTCTTTTATATAGGCCTTATAGTCCCCTAATTCTGTATCTGAAGTCTCTTTTATATAGGCCTTAGTGGTCCTCTAATACTGTATCTGAAGTCTTTTATATAGACCTTAGTGGTCCCCTAATACTGTATCTGAAGTCTCTTTTATATAGACCTTAGTGGTCCCCTAATACTGTATCTGAAGTCTCTTTTATATAGGCCTTAGTGGTCCCCTAATACTGTATCTGAAGTCTCTTTTATATAGACCTTAGTGGTCCCCTAATACTGTATCTGAAGTCTCTTTTATATAGGCCTTAGTGGTCCCCTAATACTGCATCTGAAGTCTCTTTTATATAGGCCTTAGTGGTCCCCTAATACTGTATCTGAAGTCTCTTTTATATAGACCTTAGTGGTCCCCTAATACTGTATCTGAAGTCTCTTTTATATAGACCTTAGTGGTCCCCTAATACTGTATCTGAAGTCTCTTTCCCCAAATTCAGCCTTGGTGCAGAATTACAGCCACTAGAGCCAGTCCCACAATGAGCTTTCCTCAGGACGTGCCATTTCTGTGTCTGTAGCTATTGAGGAGGAGAGGGGGGGCAAGGTGGAGTGTGGGGGGTGTGGCCTTGACCAACTTCCACTTTGCTCGTTTGAAAGCAATGATGTCTATTTCTCATGGGTGGGCCAAATTCTCTGGGCGGGCAAAGCAGAGAAAGGGGAGGTAACCTTGCTCCTTATGATCGGCCCATCTGAGCTTTCTTTTTCTCAAAGACAGAGCAGGATACCCAGGGCTCGGTTTACACCTATCACCATTTCTAGCCACTGGGGGACCATAGGCAGGCTGGGGGAATGCATATTAATGTAAAAAAACCTCATAAAGTGAAATTGTCATGCCATGGGACCTTTAATTTAAAGTTAAGTGCTGGTACCTTTCAGAGGTCAGCAGATGTAAAGGCATTCCTGACATGTGTTTTTGTGATTTCGATGTTGTCGAGCATGAATTTCACTGCCCTATCTCCATCAATCGATCGAGTATGCAGTATTCTCCATAATAGGACACTTATATAAAGTGAATACTTTAGAATGTATGTACCTGTATTCTATGACATGATTAGGATTTGTGTCTGGTAAGGCTACATGCACTTTTTCACTGCGTTTACTGTGGGGTAGTCCTTAACAATCTGTGTAAAAAAATCTCTTAAAAAGTACTATGTTTGCCTCTGAAATCTAGCAGAGTTGAAGTAAATAGTAGAAGAAAATGGACATAATTACAAGTACCTCCACATTGTAGTTACTTTCCACCACTCTTTGCAATATTGTTTTCTTTCTGCGTTGTATGACACCATACGGTATGCTGTCACTAGTACTGGATGCCAAGTGTGAACTATGTCTTTGACTGGTATTGTTATTGCTGCAAATCAATTTCCCCTCTGGGACTGTAAAATTGAAAAAGAGTAGCGACAATGAACACACAGATTTTCATTTAAATCCACTTTAAGGAGAAAAATAATTATAAACAGCTATGGACAGCAACTGCAGTAATTACAAGCACAATAATCTTCAGTGTCCAAAAGTATAAAAAAAAATTGCATATGGAACCTCAAGGAGTAGAGAAAACACAATTAATACATCATAATTAATATGTGGATGTGGGCAGTGCCAGATGGGGGCGGGTATGCACAGTTTGCACAGTCATTCAGAAAATAATCCGTGGACTAAGGGTCACGTTTTACCATTTAACCTTTGGGACTCAACAAAAGCAGAGAACTTTTGTCAGTAAGTGACACTGGCTAACTCCCAGGAGCACATCACATCAACAAATCCATTAAAACGTCTGGAGATGAGGCACATCACCGCCGTGCTCTACAGTTATTTCTTTTGTCACATAACACATTTCACGTCTGAATTACAATATATTTCAAAGTATGACTGTTGTAATACAATAGATAGATCGTTGTTATGCTTGAATGCTTGGCGAGGTTCATTCTGCTTTTTTCTTCTTCTGTAAATTGGACTTCTATTTGATATTCCGCTACCCCTTTTTTTTTCCTTTTATCCAGAGATAATTCATTTTTTGATGGAAAAATGTCTTTAATACTTATGATCCCCTTCTCTTCTCATCTCTGTGTTTGTCATGTTTATCCAAAAGTACACTGCTACACAGCACGTCTGCAATTCTGGGAAGAACAAAATCTCCTTTTCTCCTCTGTATCCTGTTTATACAGGCTTCTCTCCATACCCTTCCATCTACTGTATCTATATTCTACGGAAGAGGATTAGGGCTACATATGAAAAATGTGGAAGTGGAAAAATTTATAACTGTGAGTTTAAAGTCAGAATTCTGAGAAAATAGTCAGACGTTTACTCAGAATTCTGACTTTAAACTTAGATCTCAAATACATTTTTCACATGTGGCCCTAATCCTCTACGTAATATCCTCATCCCTTTCCTTCTCTCTCTCTCTCTCTCTCTTCTCTTCACACCTTCGGTCTCTTTCGTAGCCTCCCTCTTCTTCTCTTCCTTTCCCACTCCCAGTTTTCGTGCCCTTCTGTCAGTACCCGATCCATGCTGCCTGCACGATCCGTTCTGCGCATGCGCAAAATGTTTGCACGTGCGCTTGTTGTACGAGGATTTACGACACTGGCCGATCTGTTCCACGCTTCCGGTCGACAGCCTCCACGGGCAAGCTAACGTCAGTTTAGCTAACAGCTAATTCGGCTAACCGCTAGCTGAGACAGCATGTAAACTTTAAAAGACCCTCAAAATAAACATATATATAACAGCTGTTACGTCAGTTCTACTTTACTTGTGCTCATTTAAAATACAATCACTCAGTACTTGTCTTTATTGTTATTACTGTAAAGTCTCAATTTAGCTGTAGCCTGCTAGTTTGACTTAATGTTATTTTAGACTGAATCTAGCTGTCAGCTAGCGGTTAGCCAAATTAGCTGTTAGCTAAACTAACGTTAGCTTCCCGGTGGAGGCTAGCGTGGAACAGATCGGGCAGTGGCGTATCCTCGGTAAAACAGTATTATCTGCACATGTGTGAACATCTTGCGCGTGCGCAGAACGGATCGTGCAGGCAGCACGGATCGGGTAGCAAAATTACGAATCCCACTATGGCCACGCCAAGACCCGCCCTACGAAGCAGCTTGATTGGTTGGGGTTAGGCATTTCACCTCAAGTGGTTAAGGTTAGGGTTAGGGGATTGGTCAGGGGATAGGACCTGTACATGTAAGCATGGACGCCTGGCCAATAGTAGCGTGTGAACGCTATTGAAGGGCGGGTCTTGGCGTGGCCATAGTGGGATTCGTAATATCGCGATCGGGTACCGACACCTTCCCTGTCCAGCGGTCTCACTTGTCCTTGCCTCTGACGTCAGACGCCCCTATAGGGAAGAGCACGTCACTCTCTAAGGACAGGCTGCTGCCCAGGCCGGCCATGCGGCTGCGCAGCAGGAAGTGTGTCCTCCTCTGCAGCAGCCGCTGCTGCTCCTGCTTCAGCTCCACGTAGCTCCGCGAGAAGGTGTGGAAGATGGAGGTGACGGGGAAGGCCATGAGGAGGATCCCGCTCAGGATGCTGCTTAGAGCCACCACCTGGCCTGGGATGCTCCTCGGCACCATGTCCCCGTAGCCCACAGTCGTCATGGTGATCACGGCCCACCAGTAGGTGGCGGGGATGCTGGTGAACTCTTGCGTGGCGGCCATTTCGTTCTCAATCAAGTACAGCAAGGGGGAATAGAGGGCGATGGCCACGCACAGGAAGAGGAGAAGCAGTCCGAACTCCCGTGTGCAGCGGCGGGCGGTCAGGCCCAGAGTCTGCAGGCCCAGAGAGTGGCGAGCCAGCCGCATCACGTAGAGGATGCGCAGGGCTCTCAGGACGCGCAGCACCAAGCCCACTTTGTCCAGGTAGCTGTTGCCGGAGCCCAGGCGCTTCTCCCCGTGGGAGGTGCTGTCCACCACCAGGGTGATGTAGTACGGAAGGATGGCCACCACGTCGATCAGGTTCAGGGGCTGCCGGAGGAAGGCCAGCTTGCTGCGGTCCTGAATGAAGCGCAGCGTGAACTCCAGGGAGAACCAGGCCACGCACACCGTCTCCACTATGAAGATGTTGTAGCACATCTGGGAACATGTGCCCTGGGGAAGAAAGACACTGGAGTGAGCAGGGGCATCATCAGCACACCCTTTTCCTTAAAAACTTTCTTCCATAGGAAAGAGTTTGTTTATTATTTAATATGTTGTTGGGTTTATCATCCCTTCTTGCCTTGACCATTTAATGTATGTCTTTGTGTGTGTGTGTCTGTTCTTGTTTAACTATATTCGTGGGGTCCAACAACCGGGAGTCCAGGGTGGGCGCGAGTCTTTATCTGGTTTGAGGTAAAAAAAAAAATATTTGCACATGTTAAACAAATTATGATAATACACTAGAATATATAATGTATACAAGAGTTTGTATGAAAACTATATATTTTGTTGTATCCTCGTTTTTCCTGCCACCACGGCATCACTATTTTATGAATGAAACATGGCGGAGAAACGTAACAGTGCTGATAACTGCTCTGTATCAAAAAAGAAAGTAAGGCTCCATCTCCAGAGTTACCTCAACTTCGGTTTCGGGGGGGGCGCCAAGGAAAAAAGGTTGGGAACCACTGGGTTAGGTAAAGGGTTAAGGTTAGGCATTTAGTTGTGATGGTTAAGGTTAGGGTAAGGGGCTAGGGAATGCATTATGTCAGTGACAGGTCCCCACAAAGATAGGGCCACAAACGTGTGTGTGTGTGTGTGTGTGTGTGTGTGTGTGTGTGTGTGTGTGTGTGTGTGTGTGTGTGTGTGTGTGTGTGTGTGTGTGTCTGTGTGCGTGCGTGCGTGCGTGTGTATATGCATGTTTTCCTCCCCAGTAGTTTTTATTTTATGATACCTCTGGTTTGTATTTCACTTCATTGTTGTTGATTGTGTTGTTCTTGGTTGAAATCTGCTGTTTTTTTCTGGAATGCTCTTTGTAACCTTGTTAAGAAAAGTGCTATATATATATATATATATATATATATATATATATATATATATATATATAAATATATATATATATAACGTTTTTTTTATTATTATTATTATTATTATTATTATTATTATTATTATTAGTGAGTAGCTGTCTGTAGTCACTAGAGGGAACCACTTCTATGTGAAACCCAGGAGCTAAGCACTTTGAGATGATGCAGCATTGAACACAACAAAGACAAAATATCTTTCCAATAGACAAAATAAGAATAGGAAAGACATTTGCTCATCATAGATTAAGCTCAATTATTTGGGCAGAAGTTTTAGTAATGTCAGTTTTCGTTAGGGCTGTTTATCAATCTGTCGATTCTTTTCTGGATTAATGGATTAGTTGTTTGGTCTCTAAAATGTCAGAAAGTGAATGTTGATGTGGATCGGTGTTTCCCAAAGCCCAAGATGACGTCTTCAAATGTCTCGTTCGTCAACAACTCAAAGTTATTCAGTTTACTGTCCCAGAGGAGGGAAGAGACTAGAAAATATTCACATTTAACAAGCTGCAATCAGAGATTATTTACTTTTCATTAAAAAAAAGACTCAAACCGATTAATCGATTATCAAAATAGTTGCGGATTTATTTAATAGTTGACAACTAATCCAATAATTGATTAATCTTTGCAGCTCTAATTTTGATTTAATGTATGATGTGTGCCATAAAACCATAGCAACTGTTACCTCAAAACAAAAAAGAAAAATGTATGATGCATGTAAAACAGTAATGATGCTGATTCAATGCGTGGCTGTGAAGGTTCAAAGCATTGGGAACATGGCACGGAGCCTTTGAATGCAGTCCATATCAGGGCAAAAATATCATTATGAAACATACTCCCACAGAAGAGGAGCTAGTTGGAGTAGACCCATACAAGCACCTGAAAACTCCAGTGAACCTGTTCTCGCTCAGAGAGAGGATCACTTTAAACACTTTCAATGCAACACTTTGTTGTCTGGCTGCAAGAAATTAGAGGCGGCGGAGTTGTTAAGAGTTACTGGCACTTCTATTTTAAAAGCTTATTTGAAACATACCGAGAATACTGAAGTGTGAAGACAAAGCAAGTTTGCCATGTCGAATATAATACTGTAACTTCATCAGTGCAGTCGTATTTCTTTCATTTTGTTTTCAATGCCCCCTTTAGATTTTCCCGGTCCGCTAATTCTTGTCAAAAAACACACCTGAAGGGCGCCTGGATAGCTCATTTGGTAGAGCGGGCACCCATAGATAGAGATTTACACCTCGATGCAGCGATCCCGGGTTCGACTCTGACCTGCGGCCCTTTGCTGCATGACTCCCCACTCTTTTCTCCTTTCATGTATTCAGCTGTCCTGTCAAATAAAGGCCTAAAAATGCCCCAATAAATAATCTAAAAAAACATGAAAAACGAGTTGTTTTTTAGCATTAGTATATAATCAACTTTAATTGTATAGGGCCTATGTACTACTTAATATTTTATCTTTTTAGGGTGACCTCTTACCACCAGTCCAGGGACAGCAGATGTAAAATAGCCTCCAGGCTAATTCTGGCACATTTTTACATGTATTTATTCAGTGTGCATTCTCCCTGATAAATATACCTGAAATAAATAATAAATAATTGTGATTACTGACTGGTTTGGCTGAGTGACTTGATGTTTAACTCATCCCACATTTAATTGCTCCATGCACCGGTGCTCTAAGAAGCTACGTGACTGAAACAGAAACACACAGAGTCACAGTACAAGGTTACAGTAGGCCTACTGGAACGGAAAGTTGAGTCAGCGGCATCATATGCGGTTTGCAGTTACTCTCAAATAAAAACCGTTGAGATTTTGGGTTTCGCCTTCCACCCACTGGCCGTACCACACATCCAGTATCTGTACTTGATTTCCTGGGTATATACAAGCAGTGAAAACCACTAAAACATTTCTTTGAAATGGAAAGTAAAGTGGTGGCAGTTACTCTTCACTTCCATCCAAAGTAGACCTTCCTACAAAAGTTAAGCCTGTTTATACTCTGCAAGAAAATGTGTGGTTCAATTATTTCATTTTCCTTTGATTTGAGTCCAGTGTGCTAATTAGGGTTCTGATTGAAGTCAGACGTAATAATTAGGCAGGCCGAGACGTCTTCAAAAATGTCCTTCCTAATCTGGCAAAACAACCTGCTCGTTCTCCCTTTTCTCCATGCGGGACATTTTAAATGACAGATGAGACGAGCCATCATAAGAATTTTCTATATACTATTCAAAGTAACACGTCAATTTACCTCAGTTTAACTTCTGAATACAGCTCAGACAAAGCCAATGTCACCACAGTGTTGGGTTCAAATGTTCATTGCAAATTCTTTCACTTTACTCTCTCTGTGTGTTGCCGTTCTCAAACTCTGTTCTCTTCGGGAAACAACAACAAACTTCGAGCTAACAAGCTACGCGCTGAAAATAGCAAAAAAAGCTACGAAGTACACATGGCGATACACTGGTAAGAGCAAATTATGTTTAACCATGTATCCAGGTGATTGAAATAGCTCACCTTACTGTATTGTGTGAAAAGTTAACTTCATTTAAAAAGGTACACTGTGTAGGAATTTCTCCCATCTAGCGGTGAAATTATATTTTGCATTCAAACGAATAGTGCTCTCTAGCGCCTCGCTTTTTGAAATGCGTGTTGCAACTACGGTAGCAGTTATGTACCAAGAAGCTATGACAACATGTCTTCTGATTTTCACTTTCTTGGCGACGAGGATTCCTTCTCCTGTGGCTCGCCATAAGTATGATCCTCCATTCTGAACTGAAGTGCAGCGCAGGCTTTCAAATTTCAAATTTGCTCACCGATCTCCTTCTCCGTTTCAGCTGGTTTCAGTCACGTGACGCTGGCGATTGAACGAAAACGCGTTATGGATTAGCTAGACAGGTAGGCTAGTGCTTTATGTCCCTCTCAGCGATTATAGTTTTTCAAAATGGCGGAACGACATGGAAGTCTCCTTGGACTTGCCCGTCCAATGTAAATACAGATAAGGAATTCTTCGCTCACGAGGATAAGTCAGATCATTGGCAGAGGTCATTTTACACCAATGAGGACATATTTATGAATGAGGACATTGACTTAAGCTAATAAAATACTTAAAACACTACACAGTGTACCTTTAATATTGTATGTGGCGTTTTCTTTTGCGGCGTGCAAATGTTTCACCAAAACAAGTTCTTTCCCGAGACTATTTTGCAGAGCCACCGTTGCTCCGTCCGTAGCTTAGCGTCCCAGAACGTACGTGTGGCGTAGCCAGACCTTACTCCACAACAGATAGGTCTGGCGAGACTATATTTGGTGTGACAAATTCCCAACACACTATGGAGTTGTATTGGGGTCATGTCTTCATTTTTACTTTTCCTCAATGAAAACACTTCTGCTCTGGCGTAAATATATGTTCTTTTTGTACGCGGTAACTTTCTGTGATATAGATGTCATCACCACTCACCGCCTCCTCCTCTTCCCTCATGGCGGGCATGGTGCTGATGGACAGGTTGACGGCGGTGATGGTGACAAACAGTACTGACAAACAAGCGAAGATCTTCCCCGGCAGGCCCGAGTGAGGCCTCTCTACCATATCCCGGAGCTTGCCCATGCACCGATTGAGTCTGGACTCGGCCGCGTGCTCCTTGCGTCCGCTGTCTGAATCCAACAGATCCTCCAACAGGTCCTCCTCCTCCTCCGCTCTCTCCATCGCTTCAAACTCCTCCACGCGCTGCAGCAGCCGCCGGCGGCAGCACCACTCCAGGCTCTCCTCGGGGACCCCCCAGTAGAGCAGCTCCTCCCTGAAGGAGAGGGCGCACATCTCCCTGAGGGAGCGCAACTTCCCCGCTCGCAGGAAGGTCAGGATGGTGCGGAAGGCACAGGGGCTGCGGTCGAAGAAGAACTCATTGTGCGCGACGTCGTAGTCATCGCAGATGCGCATGATCTCGTCGAAGCTGCTGCAGAGGTGCAGCTGGCCCAGACGGGACAGGGGGAAGTCCTCTAAGGTGGTCCAGGGAAGCTGGTAGCGCAGGCCGCCCACATTGATGATGGCGTGGAGTTTACGGGCGCCGGACAGGGTGTCCTCATGGATGGAGCTGAGCTCCGGGGCCCGCTGCGCCCTCTTGTAGAAGGCCCCCTTCCGAGCCTCCTCCTCTTGTAGGGGGGGTCCGTTGAGGGAGGAATCCGAGGCACAGCTCAGGGCACTGTAGTCGTAGTCGGAGCCATCGCCCGCCAACAGGGTCATCTTTACTGGTCCACTTACATCCCTGTGCTCACTCTGCCACCGTCAACACCGTCACCTTCAGAAGGGAAACAGAGAGTGAACAGATAAAGCGCCTAGTTATATAATTACTCTACTACTTATTATTAGATTCTTCATAAAATTGTAGGAAAGTGTATGGCTTTGTTTTTTTTCTCCAATCATTTTATTTTATGCTTCTATCTTCTACCTACAACCGTTGCTCACAAATTGCATGACATAAACATGTCTGTGCCATTATCTAAGCAGTATAAATATGTCAGTTATGCAGCATTAAGCATGATCACTGATCTAGATACATCAGGCAAAGAGGCATAACAATTTCCCTCCCAACTGTGTGCATGAACATCTGCTACCCACTGCAGCCTGGGAATTATAAATAACGGCCTGATGTTATACTGGCTGTTAGATCATTTACTAATGTCACAGCTTATTGCAGCTAAACACTAAGATATATGTCTGTGTGTGTTCTCTACTGTACATCTCAACAGCTAGATTGGGTGGCTTTCAAACACACCAATGTCACTTAGGTGTTGGCCGAGGTGTGTGTGTGTGTGTGTGTGTGTGTGTGTGTGTGTGTGTGTGTGTGTGTGTGTGTGTGTGTGTGTGTGTGTGTGTGTGTGTGTGTGTTCTGACTCGCAATCCTGCCAATATTTCCACACTCTGTTCTCGGGATTAAGACGTTTTTTCAAGCAGAACTAGATAGATAGGCCAACAGAAAGAGAAAGAGAAAGAACAATATATAAAAACAGGAGAGCGAAAGGAACGAGAAGATGTTTTCTGCATGTCACCGGTGAAGACCTCGTGGCCTGTGTCCAAACTAATTTAATCAATTACAGTAATTTTGGGGGAGGCAGGTTAGCCAGTCAGGAATTAAAATGCCAGTGCTTGGATTTGCTGCACCACTAATTCTGGGTCAGGAAGGAGGCCTCGGTTTCTAAAACGGGGATGCGAGTGTGTCACTGGATGGTTATTAGGCACCTGCACTGTCAGCCTCTGTGAGCCGCTGATTACAGTCAGCACCATCTTCCAGCCATGAAATTAGAGCAAAGCCACCCTGAGCTCTGCTTTCCAACACTCTGCCTTGTTGGATTACGTTTCATTTTGGGCATTATCAGATAGTTCACATACTGTATGGAAAAAGGTCAACACATCAAGACAAATCAACAGAGTTAGTGCAGGGGGGCCATCAAATTATGTAAATTTTTTTGAAAAAAGTCTGAAAATATACGTCGATATGAATTGCCAGACCTTCTTCCACAGCGCTGCGGAGAAGGGTCTAGCTAGTCCACACAGCATTCTGGGACGGGAGAAAAATGTGCTCTGGTCTATTGGCGTTTCTTTAAACCAATCACAATCGTCTTGGGCGGCGCCAAGACGATTGTGGCGCGGCGCCGGAGGGAGCGGTGCCTCTGCAAAATAGCCTCGGGAAGGAACTTGTTTTGGTGGAACGTGTGTACGTTCAAAAGTTGTTTAAGTCAGGCAACAGAAAACTCAGATTGGACAGATAGTCTAGCTAGCTGTCTGGATTTACCCTGCAGAGATCTGAGGAGCAGTTAACCATAGTCCTCAGAAATCCACCGGAGTTTAGAACGCCAACACAAAGAAAGAGGAAGGGGACGGACATCCGGCTGTAAAGAACGACGTCGTTGACATAGACTAATATGAATGCAACATATTTATAGCAAAGATAAATTGGCCTATTTGTGACATTGAAGATAAGCTTATAGGTAGCCATACAGTTAAGCTTAAGGATTTACTGTGCTCAGTTGTATACAGTACATGTAGTAGGGGGTCCCTATTCGGTCTCTCTTTCAGCTAAGGGGTCACTGGCCTAAAAAACGTTGAAGACCCCTGCTCTAATGGATCTTGACATCTGCACATTTTACAAATATCAAGTACACATATTGTCTATCAAAGCAAGACTACTGGCGTTTGACAAAACCAAAACACAAGAATAAAAAAAATAATTTCTCAAAACAGTGTAAAAATCCCTCCTTTTTGGTGCTACAAGTCTAAATTCACACATTCTCCCTCCATGCGGCGGAGGTTATCGGTACGCCTACAGTACATCACCAGTGTGGATGTGCACACTCTCCTACGAGATTAAATCACACTTAACCCCTGGAGGCTGTTTGATTTCTCACTTTGCCTTTAAACCCGACTGTTCTTTTGCCTCTCCACAGTCACAGGAGCGTTTTTTTTTTAAAACTTTTTTTTTTTTTTTTCTTCTTCTCTCTGTTGTGCCTCAGATGTCTCCTCTGGGGGGCCGACTCGATCTCAGAAGGAGAGATGAAACACTGCAAAGACAGCGGAGGCTGTTCTCCCCCAGCAGATCGGCTGAGGTCTGGCCTCTCTCGGTGCCAGCGTTATCACAGCCAAGCCACAGGGCATGTTCTCCAGATTGCCTGGTGACTCACTGGGTTTGTGAGGCTCTGTTGCCTGACTGCATTGAGCACGCATTTCCCACAGTGCCCTTCCTCAAGAGTGTTTGGAGAGCTTCACGACCGCCAATACTCATTGGGATGATTTTAATGAGCATATTAATGATAATGATCAGTGCGAGGTCAAAGCAGAGCAGCTCTTCAAAGGATTCTAAAGCCTTTTAGAAGTTTGAAATCAGTCTGCAGAGAAATGGGTGCAACATTCCTGTTTAATAACGATGGGTCAGATTGTTAGAAAATGTGCAGAGATTGTATCCTACAAAGAGACATTAACAGCTAGATTGCCATTTATGGCTGCATATCTGCATATTGGTGGAGGTGCTGTGTAATTTGCCATGAGTCCGAATTGGACAGATTTTTCTGTCTCTGAATCGAGGATTTTGCAATTCAACCTGACTCAGTCTGTGAAACACCAACACATGGTAATTAAATGGGTGATCAGTATTTCTGATGAAAATCTGAGCCTCCGAGACTTACAATTGAAGTGAAACATATTTGACAGCTGTTAGCCTTCCGGTGACATCTGTTCAGAGTGCAGAGTGCGTTCTTATTTTCTTGCACTTAACCTAACAACCATATTCATTCTTATTGGCGTAGCAATAATAGTATCACTGTAAAAGAATGCTCTTTGTCAAGATATTTCAGAACAATAGATGTCATCCTGTACTCCGTCTTTCAGGCTAAATGACCATTCAGATCCCACGATGTCCTGTTGTTCTCTCCAACCACCAATTCTCCTCCTATTCCCTTAACAGCTCACTGCTCTCTAATGGATGATAAGAGGGTGGTTTATCCAGAAATGGACTTGAAACCTCCAAGACCCAACTTTCTCTCTCTCTCTCTCTCTCTCTCTCTCCCTCCCTCTGGAATCTTAAACGCTAAAACAGTCAGCCGTGCCAGTTCTACCCCAGAAGCCCTTTCCTTACAGTAATTCTAGGAGGAATTGTTGTACACATAAATGTCTCTTTTTTGTTATAAGTGGGCGGCATTAATGCATACTGAAAACCCTGGAAGAAGCTATAGCTCCAGGGCAATACATGTCTCCCTAACTCTAGATGTGGTCCACCACAATGTGCTGCTCTCTGTTCCTGAGGTACAGAGAAGCATGCTGTGGAAATAATATACTTGAATATTGACCTATGTTAGCATTAACCGTTGTTTATTTTGTCTTCTGTTAACCATTTGATTTCAGCGCATACGCATGTGTTTAAAAAGCACACAATCTATCCTTCGCTTTTGCATAAAATAGCTTCGTGACCATATTTTAAATGCTAAAGAGACAGTAACCTTTTGAAATGGCATTCAAGTATTCTTTTTCATCTGACCCTCTGTGGGTAAAATGTCTTCGTAACAAAGAGCAAATGAGAAGCATCACACCTCAGCACCACACCTGTCATTTTATGTCTGGGCTTTTATTCCCAGCCCATCTCATCTGTGCTTGATCTCCCCCCCCCCCCCAGAGAGCTGACCCACCAAATCCCCACATTTCTGCACCGCTGCTCCACATCATGCCTCAGCGCTCCTCATCCTCTAAGCCCGAGCAAAGTATGACGTACACTATTTAATCAGCCCACAAAATATCTCACCGTTACCTCGACTTTACACCTATACACTCACATTCACTGAGTCTTTTTTTTCATCCAGGCATTTTTCTGCCTGAGTGGATGATTGTACACTCACCATAAGAGAGTACTCAACTAACTTGATTATATAAACATTGCATAACATTAGGGTTCTTTGCATTGTCTGCATGCATTACCAATTCTGACTTTTCATCTTCTGATGCCCTTTTCCCGCTGAGCAGGAATCATCCGACCACCTAATCGCTCTGGGCTATGTCAACTGTTTATTTTTCACAGGCAGCTGATAAAAGTGGCGCTGAGGCCGGGCACGTGCGCAGGCCAGGCAGGCACAAACTCACACCGGTGAAGACCTGACGGTCTGTCACTCTGCACTGAGTGTTTCAAACGGATCTCTACACCAGGACTCAGTTCAGGTCCCTGCGGGATGTGGTGATAGACGGTTCAAGCAATGACCGATCCCAGATAGGTGATGGAAAACTCTTAACACTATTACTCTGGGAGTGAAGAAGTACTTTAGTTGATGAGATAGAATAAATGGAGCAGACAATCAACCACACAGGGCTTTCTTTCTGGCTGGGTGGATGGATGGAACGTGAGGCTACAAATAAGAAAGTAAGTAATCAATACATCACGTGATGGCTGGGCAGTACTTCAAATGTTTGGTGGTGAGTGCAAAATATTGCAGCTTTCCTGTCACAGGATAAGACAGGCCATGCCATGTGAAAAAGGTGTAAGTGACAATTGGAATTTGGTGTGGATTGGTAAACATAGTTAGTTTAGACAGGGTATGAAAGAAGTAGTCTATATAGACGACGTTTCATTTCCGGGATTGTTCAGGTGCTGCTGGAAATTCCGCCGCATGTCCGTCACCTTCCTCTTCCTTTGTGTTGGCATTTTAAACTCCGGTGGATTCATGAGGACTGTGGTTAACTGCTCCTCAGATCTCTGCAGGGTAAATCCAGACAGCTAGCTAGACTATCTGTCCAATCTGAGTTTTCTGTTGCACGACTAAAACAACTTTTCAACCTACACATGTTCCACCAAAACAAGTTCCTTCCCGAGGCTATTTTGCAGAGGCACCGTGGCTCCGTCCCATGACGATTGTGATTGGTTTGGCTTAAAGAAATGCCAATAAACCACAGCACGTTATTCTCCCATCCCAGAATGCTGTGTGGTGTAGCCAGATCTTCCTCCGCAGCGCTGTGGAGGATGGTCTGGCAATGTGAGACTATGAAAATAGCAATCAGGGCGGCTGTGGCTCAGGTGGTATAGCCATGATGTTTAATGTTTGATCTTTGCACTCATGTCAAGTCCGTTCAGTTTCTGTGGTTCAATGCCACCAAAAGTGATGGAAATTCATGCTGTCTTTTTTTTTCAGAAGTGAACTATTATAGCTAAAAAACGAAAACTGAAATGATTTGTTAACCTGGCAATATAGTTTCAGTTTAGTTTAAGTTTTTCTTGAAGGTTTTAGTTTTTATTTAGTTTACTACATAATATTTTTCACTACTTATTTTCCTTTTACTTTTAGTTCACTATAATAACCCTGGTTATTCTTCGTTTACAATCAGAAGGTTGGCGGTTCGATCCCTGGCCCCTGCTCTACATGTCAAAGTGTGCTTGGGCAAGACATCGAATCCCGAATTCCCAATGCTGCCCAATTGGTGTGTGAATGTTCATGAATGTTTATCTGATGAGCAGGTATGGCACCTTGTATGGCAGCCTCGGCCACCAGTGTATGAATGTATGCGAATGGTACCTGTACTATGTAAAAGCGCTTTGAGTAGTAAGACTAGAAAGGCGCTATATAAATGCATTCTTTTTACATTAAAAGATAGTCCAAATATGCAGCCTCCAATGTCTATGTGGATTGCAGAAAGAGAGAAAATAACAATATCCTACTTACAACTTTAAAGCACATCCATCACTCGATTCGTGTTAAGTCTGAGCCTTGACTGAATATCTCTGTCCACTGGTGCTCCTGGGAAATAGTGTTGCTGGCGACTCTTCGATCCGCTCTAATGACACTTCAGGGTGTGTATTTTAGATACCTTCCACAGAAAGACACCTGTGAATTAACAGACTATAATTAGTTTGCGGGCCCTTCTTTGTGGGGGCAGAATCAGACTATTAGCCGTTCGAACGGGGGGAAAAAAGTCATTAGCTCATCTCGTTACAGTCACAATTATCTGGAGGAGGGAGAGAAGATGATCTATTACGTATCATATATCACCGATCCACAGTGGGACATTTGCATTGTGGGCCCATAATCACATTATGGGGGCATAATCTAAAATCATCTTCAAGGGAAGACCATCGGAAATGATCTCTGATGCGTTCGCTGGAACTGAAACATAACATCCAGCTATGAATCACTGTTTGAGGACTTGAAGTGGCTCTCGGATGTAAAAGTTTCTCTGCATTGGTTTTTCATTTTAAAATTTGTTTTTTTTGTTTTTTGTTTTAGAATTGGTTGTACTTTCAAATCCCCCTGCAAACAGAGCAAGGTAGAGAAAATGTCTCTCTACAACTGTGAACCTTGTCTCTGTTGAGATATCAGTAAATGTTGACAGATCATAACATGCTGTAATGTAGCTGCAGCCTTGTTACCATGGTGTAGTCCAGGGTATCCAGTATGCAAATCACTGTCAGCTGTTAAAGACATATTATAAATGGGTCAAAAGATCCAAAATAACATAATAATACTTTGAATAGAAAGTAGGACAGTTAACAATCTAATGTATTAAAGGCATTAAACAATATACTGTATATTATGATATCAAATTTAGAAAGGAGTGCACTGCATACTTCTGATGCACAAATCTGATTTGCGTTTGTATAGTGGGAACAAAACCATAGGATGAGATCTACAATAACACACACTAAGTACATAATACGTAAACTTTGAGCCCTAATCTCAACCTCTGGGTAATCAGCTGCAAAAATATCAGTCAGTCCTGCCATTTTCAACTTTTTACTGTGAAAATCAAACTGCGACAAACTCTCTTCTAAGTGTGACTTGCAACTAAGAAAGTGTGTCTTAATGTACAACCAATGCGAGTTTGAATACATGAATGTTGTATACGTGAAGATGAAAAAAAATAACTCACTGCGCTCCTGAATCAGTTCCTCAGCAGCTGTTAGTTTGCTGAAGGCGCCGAGAAGAATGCACATGAAGGAACATATGAACCGTGCTTCCAGCTTCTGCTGCTCCCTCTGCTCCGTCTACGCACGGGCAATAGGCTGGTGGAGTACGAGGATGTTATTTGATGATGATGAGCAACAGGCTGCCTCGCCTCCCTCCCTCCTTCCCTCCCTCCTTCCCTTTCCCTTTGCCCTCGTCTCTCCCTCGCCCTCTCTCTCTCTCTACTCCTTCCTCCCCCCTTCCTCGAGCGCTGACATCAGAAGAGAGTGTGCCATTAGACCAAAAGCTTTTAAAAGAGAAATCCATGGCAACCATCATTTAGAAAGACGTGCTTCCCCTCCACCTTTTTAAAATGAGAATGAGCCCCATCTTTTGATTATAGATTCACACAAAAGGTTTACGTTTGTCCGGCGGGTTACCCGGCTGACGGGGGAGAGAGGGAGGGAGGGAGGGGGAGGAGAGGAGGGCCGCTGTAGGATGGCTCAGACTCACCAGGGTGTCCAATTTTAGACAAGTGGTGGGAAATGCTATCATGAGGTACGATGATGAGGAGGAAGGGATGGCTCATACAGAGAATGTTTAGCACCACCACAGCAAATGCTGCATTTTTGTTGTTTTCTTATGTGTTTTTTTAAATATTTTTTTTTTATCATTTGTTCCCAATGACAGATGACATTTTTGATGATCTAGATTGAAAACCCACCTCTACTCATTATACTATAGCCAGCCATAACACACCGTCCTTTTGGTGTCCTTCACAAACACACCTTTTCACTCATTCTCTTATGTTGCTGGTTTTGATATGTGTGCATAATAAAACATAGGCTACACGTTTCAGTATGCGTGGCACCTTTACATTCTGTCCACTGAGCATTACCTCAAAACTGTGTTATGGTCTATTATCCCTTTATTGATCTAACTGTCTTGAACCGAATGGAAACTGCAAGAGTAAACACAGATGACAAGTCAATCTCAGTGTAATATTTTCACTTCAGTGGCGTTATGGCCTGTAATGTGAAGGGGAAAAACCTAAATGTGCATAATTTCTTTTTTTAGTGCCGGTCCAATTTTCTTCCCAAGTCTGCTGTGTGTGTTTAAAGTGATTATTTTTTTACGACTGTGGACCGAGCACTGAGTATGTGTGTTCATAAAGAGTTATATTGTAAAGGAAAGGACGCATGTAATTCCAGTGAGCTATTATGGCTCCCGAGCAGAGCTAATTTCAAGCTGGGTGACCAAAGACAACTGAGGATAATGATACAGATCAAGATCAACAACATTTTCTTGGAAGAAAGAGAGAAAGAAATCTGTAGGCTGCTGTGCTGCATGGGGAGTTTGAATTCTTAAACGCTAGTTTTGTATCGAGCGATATGAGAGAGGCAGTCTTGGTCACAACAAACGAAGTTAAATGATTATCATCTACATGCACTGTTGCATCCACCAGGCTGCATATTGATTTTCATTTGACTGAGCTTGCAGCACACAGCCAGGCCACTGTTGCAAACTAGAGTGCTGTGTGATATATGGTCATGTCCCATGATATCAAGACAACACTATATTCAAGACATCCTTCACAAAAGTGCTGTAATGTAAAGGTGAATTACAGTACAAAGATTGAGAAAGGTAGGATTCTGCAGTCATGCTAGCACCACTGTGAAGCAGTGTTGCCAACTCTTTTCCAATAAGAGTAGCTAGCACTAGCTCCAAAAGCGGCTAAAAGTCGCTAGATGACGGCATATGCTCATTTGCATATTTGTGACATCATCACGTATCATTTGCATAAAGCTTAGTGAGACAAGAGAGAGAGAGAAAGAGAGATCCTGTGCTGTTGGAAGAAGAGCTGTGTATTGGATTACTCTGAGCAGCATGCATGGAAATCAATTACAATATAATATATCTCGCTTCTCCCAAGGTATTCTGAAGTTGCTGAATTTGTTACTAGTTGGCCTTTTCAAAATTAAAAAGATGCTAAGAGGGTCTAATACATTTTTTTTTTTTTTTTAAATCGCTAAATCTAGCAAAAAGTCGCCAAGTTGGCGACACTGCTGTGAAGTTGTACAGTGGTACTTTAAGATAAATGCTAATTAATGCTAATGCCGGCACGCTAATATGCCCCACAATGATGTGCCAAGATGCCAACGTTTAGCAGGTGTAAGGTTTTACATGTTCCCCCTCGAGGTTAACAGTGTTAGCATGATAACATTAGCTCATTAGCAATAAAAACAAAGTAGGCCTACAGCTGAGAGTGATGGGAATGTTGTTAGATTAACAGGTGTTTGGTCATGAACCAAAGTATTGGACAAATTTCAATTCTAGATGAAAAGTTAAGACCTCATTAACATTATTTCGGTTCATCCATCCTGTGGGGGATATTTGTCTGAATAATGACAATCCCCCAATCAACGTGATATCACAAATACATTAAACGACCACAACCTCTTATCGCTGCATAGTTGTGGAGACATTTCACCAAATGCAACCGAATGAGTGAACCAGGCCCAGGCGGGGCTGATGGACTTGGGCATGGGTAAAAGGGATGAATAAAATAACCTTGTCTGCTCTGCCAAAAATATGTAGCCTACTATCTTCCCTTGAGCGAAAATAGCCATCCCCCTTTTCTGAACACAAATCCACCCCAGTTAATTTACGCACAGTCCTTTATGGTGCTAGAGGAAAAGTCGGGATATCATCAGAGACATAGGGTTGATCCTCTGGGGACAAAATTCCATCAATCCATCCAATAGTTGTTGAGATGTTTCTGTCTGGAGAGTCTGAATCAACGTCCTTTCATTTCCAGGATAATCGCCCGACGTTCCTCACCTTCCGCTCTGCCGTTCCTAAACTCTGTTCGCTTTGGGAAACAACAAACTTCGAGCTAGTGAGCTACATGCCGAAAATGACAAGTTTTGAAGAAAATTTGGATCTTGCAACAAAGCAGGCCTGCTTGGTTCTTTCAGGGAATGATTGTAAAGATTTACAAAGAATATGTTTAACGCATTTACTATGAACAAAATGGACTGTGATACACTGGTAAGAGCAACTATTACTGTATTGTGTGAACAGTTAACTTCATTTACTAATGTATGTGCCGTTTTCTTTTGCAAGGTGCAAAATGTTCAAAACAAAACAAGTTCCTTCTCGAGACTATTTTGCAGAGCCACCGTCGCTGCGTCTGGAGCTTAGCGCCGCCAAAGAATGATGTTTAAAGAAATTCAAACAACCCAGAGAGTTTTTTTTTTCTTCTATCCCAGAATGTATGGCACTTTCACCTATTTATCTATAAGGCGTTGTTACAAAAATTGCCCCCCTAACTGTCCTCACTCCTGAGCCAAAGACACCATACTCAAAACACTCGTTCTCAGGATTGGCTTACACTATCTGTCCCTGCAGTAACAAGTAATCTTGAAAAGACAGCCTTTAGATATTTTGCCCAATTTCTCTGGAATAATTGACAGAGTAATCTAAACTTGGATGCACTAATACCAATGGGTGGATTTAATATTTTGCATAGAGACCTCATTCACTTTAACTGTGACTGTTTTACATAGTATAGTCATAGGTCGTTGTATTTGCAATTATACTTGCATACTGCTGTCTTGATATTACTTTGTATTATCTCTTATTTTTATTTGATTATATTTTGGTTTGATATTTCACTTTGTACTCAGGTCTGACTTGTAAATTGAGATCTTGATCTCAATGTGATTTCCTGATTAAATTAAGCATATATATATATATAGACCTTACTCCACAGTGCTGTAGATATAGGTCTGGCAATGCAATAATACAGTCTGGACCCATCCAAAGAATCCAAAGTGGTGGACCGACCAGAACCAGACTTACATTGCCATTTATAGAGCCATGCAGCTAATGAGGCTGAAAATGTTATGCTCACTTTCATCATGTTACAGCTTTTGGTGGTAAGATTGTGCATGTGTAATTTTAGATTAAAGATGACATGTTGTCGTTCATGACTAATTATGACTTAATGTATGCCAATTGTGGCTTGACACTTGAGTGGGCCAGTATATGGGTGATAACTGAGCTTTAGTAAGACTGCATGGCACAGACGAGGGGTCTAAATATATTCAGAAATCAGTAACAAATCCACTTTTGCTGTATTGCAATTCATAACCACAGTACATTAGTGTTTTATAGAAATACAAACGTACTACCTGGAATATTAAATCATCCAAAATGGCAAATATAATTTTAGGAAGAAAGAACAACTGGATGTTTATCAGCTACAGCAGTGATTGCACCTACAGGTGTTACAGGTACACCAGCTGACTGTTGATTGCTAATTACTGATATCATTTTAACATGTTTTGCTCTTAGGATTGATCTGACGCTAACTTTTTCTCTGACAGTTTTCTCAGTGGTGAAATTCTCAGTGGCTGTCTCTCTCTGCTGCTCTTCCTACGGTTTAAAGAGTCCAAATATTCAGCCTTCACCTTTAATCCTCTGGCTTGTGGAGAATTTCAATGGCTTAATTATCAGATGCCCTTTTCAAAGTCACCTTTTATCTCCAAAACTTCATAAAAAATAATCTTAAAGATAAAAAAAGTCATTTGGGTGTCCCCACAGGGTTGAAACTACTTTATTCAGAGTTACAAATGAAGAACATCCCACTTCCAAAGCAGATGAAAATTCTGGTTTAGTTTAAAAGCACTCAGAAGTTAACCCTAATTACTTTTGCAATGTATTTACACTGCTCTGTGAAAAGGATCCAATGAGTTTTTCACTGGTAGTCAAGAATCGAGGTCTTAAGAGTGACAGCGTGTCTTTACAGTTTGGGAATTGGCTTGGCCACTGGGGTCTTCAGAGGCAGGATAAAGCTGTGGCATCAGAGTCACGATTCCACTTAGCGCTCTTAGTGATGTCATGTTTTATCGATCGGGAAGTCTCATACTCTCCCGTTGGTAGGAATAGACTTGAAACCACTGACTAAAACATCTTGCCCATACTTTCTAGAATTCCAAATTAACAAAAGCTTGTGGTCCCCATTAACAAAGCCTGCTAATAATCATTTAAATGTGTCCAAATGTCTGTGTTTACCCACTGACATATTGCCATTTAAATGACAGAGTTCTCAAAAGACATTTGAGAGTAATAAAAGCCATCCAGTGTGTCCTCTTCTACAGTTTCAACCATGAAAAGAGAATGATGTAAAGGCTCTGTGGGAGGCATTCTTTGAATAAAAATGGACTAGTTCTTTATTTCCGTGCAAACAGGCAAACAAGCTCTCTCACATAATGGCATGGATTCAACTGCTCTTGTTTCCTACCATTGTCATCAGAGTAGCTGAAATGGCTTCCTTTGTTATTAGCAGCAATTGCTCAGTGCATGGTTGATGCCGGTCGCGCAGCAGTCCTGATGACATTAATTAACAGAAAAGTCGTCGACAGCAAAAGTTAGACAAAGGTCTTGTTAATCAGTTAATCAGAAGCACGCTCATTGTCCCCTTTGTTTTTACTAAAGTCGGCAGTTCACTGAAATGGTAATATATTCTAGGAATGGCTGCTTGGGGTTCTCAGAACGACGTTCAGCATGCCTTACATCCTGGCTCGGATGAATTAAAAAAAACAAATGAGTGTAGGAGGGAAAAATGAGATTGATCATCTACTTTTCTCATTAGCTGACCTGCTGTGGCAGGAAACATATGCTACTCTGCCCGGAGCAACCAAAGGTCGATACCACAGCAAAGAGCTAATGTGTAACTTGCAGCAAGGATAAATGAGGAGCAAAAGCACAGTGGCTTCGCTTCTATGATGTGTGATTTCCAGTGGTGGAAGAAGAGTTCAGATGCTTACTTTAGTAAATGTTGCAATACAATATTGTAAAAAAAAAAAAATACTTATTTACAAGTACTGCATTCAAAATCATCTTTCAGTATCATCAGCAAAATTAAAAAGTAAAAGTAGTCATTCTGCAGAAAAATGGCCCCTATGACTGAATTACAGTCCTTCCAGAAATTTTTTTTTTTGTGATTGTTGCGGGCAAAAATCCTTGATTATGCGGCAATTTTTTCTTAAAAAATGCGAATGGAATGGAATATGCGGGATATTTATGCAATTTTATGCAATGAAATTGCAGGAACTTGCAAAAATTGCGGGAACTTGCAAAAACTGCGGTTTGATGAAAAAGAGAAAAAGAAGTGATTCCCCCAACACCCTGCTTTTCGATCTCAAGGGGGTAAGCTTCGCTTCAGAACTCGAGCCATATATGGCGCCATTTTGTTGCTACCTGGCCATTACCTCCTGTTAGCGTTCCGCTGACCGCCATTTTTTTTTTACGTCACTTGACTGCGATTAATTTTACATCTGAAACGTTTAAAGACTCTATTTGTCCATTGTTTAGTTCTAAAGAAACACGACAATGTATAAAAGGCTCCATTACCTTGTACCTCACGTTATGGCTCCGTAGCAGACGTTTTTGTAAAAATAGGCTAACGATTGTGTCATAACCAAGTGACTAACTGTCGCACAGTAGAGGAATTACCGTATAGTACAGGAGAAGCTCGCAGGCAGTTTCGACTTACATTAGCTGTTTAGGTTTAATTGCTAATGTTAACTAGCATTTTAGTTAGCAATAATTAGCCTGTGCTTATGTTATCTCCTTACATATACCTACGCTCTCCGTCTCTGTAAGATTGGGAATGATTGAGATTTCTCTTGGCACAGCTACCAGAAGACTTACAACTTTCAGACACGTTGCTCACGTCACAGCTCTCAGTTGGAGGCTGCGCAGTAACGCTCAGCCATCACCGGAAAAGTACTTCTAATAGCCTTCACTGGTCTCCGTCCAGACCAACGGGATCTGTTGGTCCATTTTATATATGTCAATGTTTTCGATGATGTTCACGTCGCATAATTACGTCACTTCATAACGTTCCCATGGCAACAGTGGAAAATGGCTGCTCTTGTGTGAAGTAAACGCAACATTTTCTACGATATATGGGACTTTTTTGTAACGAAAATGCGGGGTCCAGTTTTAGAGGCATTCTTTGGACATATTTACAGCGCATTCGGAATATGCGTCTCAATCAGGGTTTCTACCTCAGTTTACGCCCAGTTTACGGACTCTAGCCTGTTTACGGCTTATGGTCAGCTCTGTGCGTTGCTATGGTTGCTGTACACAAACCAACCAGCCAACAGTTTGCAGGGCTGCAGACCCGTTAAGAAGGAAAAACACAGTTACTTTAAACATTATCAAAGACTTGGATATCAACAGGCTTTTGGATATGCGCACACATCGCTATGCCAACCTTTTCAAAAAGCTGGTTGGAGAAATGAAAGACGGAGGCTTTGTTCACACGGTCCAACAAGTCAGCTACCGCTGGAAAAATCGTATTTTGCACGGCTGCCTGTAAACACTTTCATAGTCATGTAAACAGCTTAGTTGGGAATATCGTCTTTTTCGGAATAAGGGCAAAAAACGGAATATTATGTAATGCATGCATCATAAGAGCTACCTTTAACTACTTTATGTGCATTTAAGTGGTTTACTCCAGTGGTTCCCACGAACTTTGTGCCCCCTCCAAAGAGTCACCAGATACATCTGTGGAGTTTAGAGAGATTTATTTAGATTTTTAAAGAAGAAAAGAACTATGTTCTGCTACACAAATTTATATAGATATTTTAAACTTTTTGTGAACTATTGGATAAGTTGACCTTCTTGCTGTGAACAGTTATGAGAATGGACTCTGAGAAGTTTAGAAGGGAAACGTCTCTTGGAACTGCTGACAACTCATTGACATCTGACATGTGGCAGGGGGCCCCAACTTGATACTGCTTTACTGTGAGCCAAAAAGGTTGGGAAGCCCTGGCTTCATCTTTAACAGTGTATTTTATAGGTTTATCGCATGCCATCTTAATCTGTAAAGTAGCAAAAACTGCAGGTAAATGTATAGTATAAGTGAAACATGGCATGAAATGGAAGTACACAAGTTAAGCACACATTTGTAATTAAGCTCAGTACTTGAGTAAATTGACTCATTCACCACTTGTGATTTACAGATTGTACAAAATCGATATTATCGATAAATATCGATATTGTAATGAATAAAATAAGGGGCTCTGAATAGATTTCCCTGCTCCCAGCGTCACTTCTTCATGGCTCCTCGAGGTGGCGCTCAACACATGAACGGGGGAAACTTGAACCTAAGTTAACTAGCCGAAGAGGAAGAGGTTTTCAACGGGATGGCGGACAGCAGTTTGAGGAAAATAAGAGACGCCCCAGCCACGTTTAAGTTCAAAGTCTGGACCCATAGTTGCTATATAGTTGTGTCATTTTTAATGTACAGACTGAAAAAGTTGTGCTGCATAGGTAGACCAATAGCATGATGTTTCATCATTGGATTGTCCAGCGATATATTGATTATCGCAGAATTGCTGTATGTTGATATGACCGTATCCTGAGCCATGTAATGGTATCATATTGTGACGTAACACCGTTATTCCCACCCCTGCAGACCATTGGCTGCAGCTGAGTGTGGTCAGCTCAGTGTGAACACTTATAAAAATCCAAAGCCAAATGAGGTTCAGGTGCCACAGCCGTGTCTGTTTGACCGAGGCCAGGCATGATCTGAACTTTACCTTGCAAACTCAATTGCGTCTGAGATCTTGCGTTGCAAGTGTCAATATTGTAACTTCTCGGAGCGTGAGTAGAAGATAAAGATGACCTCAGTATGTATAATCAGATAAGAGGACAACAAGTATACGGTATAGCGAGGGCTGCTATCACGGAGCAGAAGAAGTGTGGAAACGTGTGGGAGGTGTCTATGACCTCAGCCTATTTCTGACAGCTGTCAGGTCGCAGTGTTTCTTCAAACAACACACTCTTCATGCTATTCACATGTGAAGAACATTGACTACTTCTACCACTGACGGCTTTATATTGAGTATGGGTGTTTGGCCCCGTGCAAGCAGTTTCTGAGACAAAATTGCACATTGCATTTATTTGGTTCAGGGTCCAAATGAAATCTTCCTGATATGACATATCCAGGAAAACATTTAATACATCTTTACTCTTTGATTATGTGTGTGATGACACATTTTCACTCATGTAATGTTACGTCGTCCACCTGGGTGCTTTAAAAATCCTCCAGAAGTAGCCCAGGGATCTATTTCAAACCCAGTTTTTGGCAGGTAGAGTGGTCCATCTGTCGGGTGAACCAGTTTGGATCGTTCCTAAAATATGAGCACATTTTGAACATTTTCCTCTTGAAGTAATGGCTTATTAAGCAGCATTATAAAGTGACCAGTGAGTACACAGTGGGCTCAAAAAGGCTTAAAAGCAGCCAGATCACAGCGGCTGAAGAGGTCCATGGTAGAAATACCAACACTCATCTGATTCAAGTGCAGAGTTTTACATTAGCTTTGTACAGCTGTGTGTTCTACTAAGAAGCATAGATCTGTAATGTTCAAAGATATGGCAACACACACACACACACACACACACACACACACACACACACACACACACACACACACACACACACACACACACACACACACTACTGTAAGAACCCACAGCTGTCACTTTCACATAATTTAAAATAACTCTGGTAAAATCCAAGTTATCAGAGTGGAAAATTGCTCCTTTCACATAGCATGCAGTTATTTCTCAGTCCATATTTCACGTTGAACACTTTGACAGAACAACTGGTTCCCTTCAATTTGTTTACTTTTTTTTAAATCGAAAGAACCATCTCCATCTAAAAAGAAAGTGAGATTGATCACTTTGCAGAGTGGAGGCAAGAGTCATAATCTCAGTCTAAAATCACTCAGTCTCTCATTGATTCAGTCACATTTTGCCTTATTAATACATCAATTTTAAAAAGAAAAGTTTGGTGCATTGCAGCAGGTGAAGCTTTACTACTATTTATCATTCAGGGCCACTTGCGATAGAAACTATTAAAAGACACACTAGAGAAACTAGAAAAATAAGTAAACAAATAAATCTTTGTTTCATCTTAAAAAACTATTATAATCTACTGTGCATCACACAAGGCCGCCTTTACCATTGCATAGTTAACAGGGCCATAAAGCTATTTCTGTTGCCCCTATGAGGAATTCTAAGTAATGACAACAACACGGTGGGCGCATTTTCCACACAGTTGTTAGTAGCGTTTAACCCGTCAAATCAAGGACACTGAGGATTAAAAACATGATGGACTCTTCAGAAGAGGCAATTATCTGGTAATTTTTGTTGCGGTTATGGACATTTCTGTCTTTTGTTGTTCTGTTTTGTTTATTCTGGACTGTGTATATTTATGTTTCCTGTGTATATTTATGTTTCCTGTTTTATTTTTGATAGACCTGTTTTCTGTCTCGCCTTGTCTGGTTTTACTTCCTGTGTTTTCCCGCCTTTGTTGATTAGCCTGTCTCTCCTAATGTGTTTCACCTGCTGTGTCACCTGCCCCTCGTTACCTCATTACCCAGTGTATTTAGTTTTGTGTTTGTTCGTGTCCTGGGGCCTATACCATGAAGCTGGTTTAGGTGGCTAGCCAGCTATGTTTCAGTTTAGTTTCCACCAACCCTGGGTTTTAGGTACTATGAAAGTAGCTCGGCTTTAATCGGTGTTCGTTGCCATGGTATCTTACGCTGCACGGCTAACCTGCTCCGGGGCAGGTTATGTTCTGGATTTGAGATCTCAGTCTGAAGTTTGACCAATCAGCGGTGAGCAAAGAAACATATAGGTGACGTAATTAATTCCCAGCTGCTGTTCTCTGTTGCAATCATTGCAATGGCTTCACCTTTTGCTGCAAAGAAGTGTTTGTGATAAAATATTCACAAAAATAATAAAAGGTTGTGATAAATACTCACCACTTTGAATTATATTTTTATATTTTGTCTTGATCTGCTGCCAAGAACGTTTGGAGTTGGGGTTGCATCTAAAAATCAATTAATATTAATCTTTCTTAGGATGTCGAAGCTAATACATTCACATTTTACAAACATATATATATATATATATATATATATATATATATATATATATATATATACACACACATTTTCATTTTATTTAATACATTTTTAATATGATTAGCCTATATTCATAATTTTACATTAATGGCCTATAGAATGTATTTCTTTAACTTACGCATTAACGCAATCAGCAATATTCCTCCAAGATTGTTCTCTTGCTTTGGCAGCAGAGACGGTATTACTGCGTGCTTGAAAAACATTTTTATATTCTAAAATAATTTCTTGCTCCTTCGCGGAAAAATATATTGCTCTCGCTCTATCCATATTGAACGTGATTGGTTGTTCGGTGCCGATGTCACTCTTTTATGTGCACGCGCGCGGGGAGTAATCAGAGTTTAAGGATCAAAGCCTGAGTTAACAGAGAAAGTTGATAAGCTGCGTCATGGTACCAATAAAGCCTGATTGCATCGGTTTGGTTTTGTCAACTCTAAACCAATCCTGCAACCCTGAGTTTGTTCAACTACCATCATGGTACAGGCCCCAGGTCCTGTCAGTGGTGTGTTTTTCAGTGTGTTTTAGCCTGGTGCCTTTTCTTTGGATCCCTTTGTTCTTTGGATTCCTTTTTGTCTTGGTTTTTGTATAGTTTTTTTTTACCTGTTGAAGCCTCAGGACTCCCTTGGTTTATTTTTGTTCAATAAACCCTCGTGTCCAACCTTCTGTCTGCCTGCCTGCCCTCTCCCTGTGTTTGGGTCCTTTCAATCCCTGGGAACCACAACAATTTTTATGCGGGCGGTCTGTCAGTTGTTGATTAAAATATTGATTATATCCACTTTAAAATCATTCCTGATACTGTTACTGAAAACCGCTCCTCTCTTTCAGTAGTGAGCTAAGTTCAGAAGTCAAAAGAATAGCTGGAAGGACTTCCAGAACCTCCAAATGCAGAAAGAGTCTTCTTACTTCTGTTCTTCACTTCAAGCATAATAAGTCCCATCCTTCATCACTTTTAGGGAGTTTTAATTAAGAATGAAAAAGATAATTGTCATATTTTATATTGTTTCCCTTTCCAGCAATAATCACCACATTCTGCCCCCAAAAAAAGTCCTGTGCCAAAAAAAATTTAAAAACAAAAAAAAAAAAACTCCCTACAATCAATACAAGCTTACTCATGATGTCTAATGGATTATAGATGAATGAGGCATCATCAACATTATCAACCCATTCAAGTCACAATTTCAAGTTCTGCCGAGTGTAATTTTACACTCTCTCTCTAACTCTATCACCAGAACATGTTGAACATGTTTGCACCTGTGGTGTGAACAGGCGGCCTACTCTTGCATTAACCGAATACTGCATCATTAGTAGTCCAACGTACAATAACACACGAGCCACTGGGTATGAAAGCTCAAGAGCTGCATTTCACTACACACCGACCATGAAATAGAATATCTGGAGATTGATGTTTTGCAAAGAATTTACAAGAATATCCTCATAGTACAGAAACCTCGCAGTTATAAGCAGTGCCCCTGCCTGCCTTTTACTTTCGCAGTATGACTCAGCACCTTTCTTTGTCTCATCTCACCAGCGCTGCGATGTTTTGTTCACCAGGTAAAACCCCTCTGAAGGTGAGAAGTGGATGTTTACCAGTTTCCTCTCTTTCTGAGACTCTCTGATCCAATCTTCACAAAAGAAATCAATGAAGGGATCAGTCCACATCTCAGAATGCACAAAACACAAAAAAATATAAAAAAAAAAAAAAAAAAAAAAAAAAAAAAAAAAAAAAAATAAAAAAAAAAAAAAAAAAAACCATTTACTTTTTTTTTTTTTTTCCTTTTTTTCTTTTTCCCTCCTTCGAACCACGCTGTATCGGAGTTACTGTGTGGAGGTGTGGGGAAACATGTAGAAAAGGCACATTACACTCATTATGCATACTACAAGAAAAGAGCCATAAGAATAAAAAATGTAGAATATCCTGAACGCACTAACACGCCGTGTTTAAAGTCACATGTTTTGAAGTTCATGCATATGGGAAATTTAAGACGACACAAATAATGTATAAAGCAAAAAAAAGAATTTACTTTCGAGTAACCTACAAAAAAAAAATCTGCTGTCAGAGAGAGAGGGGGGGGGGGCTATAATTCAAGAGTAAAGTTTAATTTAAAAACACATTATGTTCCTACGATTATGAAGAGTGTGCATATTTCAGTTTGTGGGGAATATGGAATGGTTTGGATATTAAAGCAAAGTGAAAATATAAATCAATTCAAGAGGTATAGTCAAGTCAATTTATAGAGCACATTTAAAACCAGCCTAGGCTGAACAAAGTGCTGTAGAAAGTTATATTATGTTATAAAAACAAAGGAAGACAGTAAAAATATAGACACAATGAACATCATAACACACTTCTATACAAATGTCCCTAAACTAAATCATATGCCAAAGAAACAATCGAGCAGCCGCATTCTGGACAAGCTGCAGGCGTATAGTGTATAGTATAGTGATGAGGTAGGATTTGTAGGATAAAGACAACAAGTCCTCCAAACCATACGATAATATAGGTTGTTAATTCCTTCTCTCTAATACGACCCACAGGAGCGATTCATAAATTAGTGTCCCTACCGGTGGCATGAAATACGACCCAAAGTTGAGTAAAACTCACCAATTTTCAAACGTTTGTTTTAACCCATCCACCACCCCAACCTGCCTCCTTACGCAGCGCGCTTTATACTTTGTCACCTTACTTTCTGCTTTACCAACGTCAAATAAGTATGGCCAGTAGAGGGCACCACGAATATTCACCATGAATATAAGTCATAAATGCTGCTTGAAAAAAACGACTTACTGTATGCCTATGTCTCGATGAACCTCAGGTAACTGTTTAATTTAGGCTATATCTGATTGACACTGGGTAGATATTTGGGTTGTCCATAATAGCATTGGGATAGTTTTTTTTTGTGAGTCAATATAGTGAATATATGATAAATATAGAGTTAGATGTTTCAGTTATTGAGGGGCATGACCATGTGTAGTGTATAGCCTACTTCAGATAGATAATATTTGTTTTTTTTGTTACATGTTCGAAAACAAAAAATATAAATCTAAAAATCCAAATCGAAAGTGAAATTATCTTTAAAAGAGAAAAGCACTAGTACACAATTGTCCACCGATTAATTCGTACTGTACTCAACAAGCTGCAATGAGAGCATTACAGCACAGGTCTTGGTCTTTTTTGTGAGTGTTTTTTGCCAAGCAGGATGGGAGTTGGGCTGTCAAGTACAACCTGCTCGTGTAGCAGATGGCAGCTTGAGTGTGTTCTGGGCCATTACTTGCCACCTTCTGTATAAAACGTATAGGCTATTTTGAGCGCCACTGAAAAGGTGAACAAATTACAGATGGTAAATAAGGGAGCCTGAGTTGTGAAACGAGGAAGTTGTCAAAAGTGTGATGAAAATGTCCCTCCTGTTCGAGCACTTCACTTTTAGTGAGCATCACTTCTTTTATCCAACTCTCTACATTTACTTTTCCTATTGTTCTTTACTCATTTTTAATATATAGTTTTAATTTGGGCCTTTTTTCCCATAATATGACGTTTGACTACCATCATGTGAGTCTGTCAGGAGATGATATAATCTGATGTTTCAGACCATAGTTTTGTTAGTTCGGAAACATTTTGATTTTTTTTTTCTTTGTTATGGTTTTGGAAGGCACAGACAACCTGCTGACCAGATCAGATCAGAAAATGATATGTCGTTCTGGAAGGCAGTTGTGCATTGGGAGGACTCGTCAAACAAACACTTCAGAACAACATATTTTAACACATTCACCTTGAATGCAGTCTCAAAATGGACAAATTATGTCTGCAGTTAAAATATGTTTACAGGTAAGTGAAAAATATATTTTTTTAAAAACCCATACTTTTCTGACCTCCAGTGATTGAAAGTCTTTGGTTGCTGTAGTAATGTAGAAGTGAAGTCAGGGTGTTAAATAAGGCTTTTCACACTGGTCTAAAGTTACTCTCGTCTGTCATCAACAAATGAGCATATTCATACTGAATATTGCAGCAGAAGAACAGTGAGTTCTTAAAAAAAGAAAGAAAAGAAATTCCCAAGGGAGCCGAAACTGCTAAACCACTTAACATTCAGCAGGAACAGAACTAAAACGTGAGTTTGGAAATAATTAGTTTCAGGGTTTAAAAGCTGCCCTGCCACACATATTTCATTACTTTGTGCTAATGTCTGAAGTTCTACCATGGACTCTGTCACATTTTTTGTGGAAAAAATGCCTTAGTTACCTTGTTTCAAGCCATTCTAGCGTGGTATAGAAAGCCTGCAGGAAGACTCGATTTGTGCCAGTTCTCATTAATATTCAAAAAGCTAAGCTGCTTGACTTTGATTGGCTAACAGCTAGCCAATGAGAGCCTGGCTATCAGCATCCTTTACCCAGCACAACTGGGCGAGCGCATGAATAGTAATGAGCTCAGGCAACACCACGTCAGACTGACCAGCTTTTGTAATTGGTCTGATTTCTCCGCTTATTTCTTTTCAGTGGCTAGAGCTGACAGAGGAGGCAGCAGTTCATTTTCACATTCATAACATAACCCCCACACACACACATATGGACCTAACATATTTCAAAAAATACAAGTAAAAACTGTTTTGTGTGGCAGGGCACCTTTAAGAACAGAGACTGTCATCATACTATAATCCCTGTGTGTTTCGTGCTCTTCTCTACCAGAAGAATAATAATACACAATTTAAATATATTGTTCAGAATTCATAATTCTTGTAAAGCCCCTTTGCCTGACATGACACAGTGAGAATATGAATAAATGTCTTGCACCGCTTCAACGGTTGATGACAGAACATAATAATATCAATGCTTCACATAAAACAAAGTAGAAAACACAGTTGGCATGGTAATCATATCCACATATCTACCGCTTTAGTGTGGACTCCACATGGCTTGAAACCCAAAATAGCACACCTAAGCCTATCTTAGTGTTTTAGTCAAGATGATGAGGCTGCAGCTGAATAATAATAATAATGCTTTCCGTGTTAGGTTGTTGCCATGTACAAAATATCCCCTTTGCTCCCTGCCTCCTCTCCAGAGACTGTGTATCCAGCCTGACCTGCATGACTTCACCCTTAATTCCCTTAGCAGGCTAATCTTAGCGCTTAGATTGCTGTTAAAGCACACAATGCCATTAGCAGGCTGATACATAGAGTGAGATTTCAGATCCGCATCTACGGTTTATGTCAATATTGTTTCCCCAGAGTTTCATGATTGTCTCAAGACTAAATGTGACAGAGCTCTGTCAGAGACAATAACAATAATAAATGATGATAAGCAAGATTTATATGTTAGACCAGGGGTCTTCAATGTTTTTTAAGCCAAGGACTCCTTAAAGGGTAACTGCTTCATGTTTTTGTGGCTAAGTGACTGATGGGAACAACAATCTTTGACATTGGCCCAGTGTTAAGCAAGATGGCTGCAGTCGGCAGCGGCGAAAAAGGCTACAATGTAAGTTAATAGGGCAGTTGTCCAGCTTGTATTTACCTTCACAAAAGTGCTCGTTTTGTCACTGACAGGGTCTTCTAAAGGTCTGACAACTTTATGGAAAGGATCCCTTCATAGATATACCTTCAAAACTTCTTTGCGACCTTTCTGTTTAACCAGAAACAGCTCTGAAGTAGCTAACCCACCAGACTCCATTTAAAAAAAACAATACTTTAGGGGCGACCTCTAGCTCACCCAGTAAGACCGTGAGTTAGAGGCCGCTGCAAAGGCCTCAGTCTACATGGGGCATGTAGACTGAGGCCTTTGCAGCGGCCCGGGTTCGAATCCGACATGCGGCCCTTTGCTGCGTGTCATCCCCCATCTCTGTCCCACCTTACCTGTCTATCCACTGTCACTGTCACCACTCTGAAATAAAGGGAAAAAAAGCCCCCAAAAATAATACTTTTAGCGTGTCTAGAGCCAAAATATTTTTTCATGTAAATCAGTAAACTATGTGTTTATTTCAACCCAAACTAGAGCTGTGGTGGTTGGAAAAATGGAAAGACGACCCAAAATGGCTTTTCATAGTTTTATTTTGTTTCTGTCGACTTTGAGTGAAATGTATTTTATGATGCTAAAATTACTGTTTATTTACATAGAGTCTGGTGGGTTTAGCAAATGCAATTTTGCAGATGTTTTTACGTTTTAAAAAAAAAAAAGATCTTACTCTTTAACAGAAAGGTTGACCTCCTTAGAAATCATGTCCTTAATGTTGTTGTCAGACACTTAGAATAATCATCTGGGCCTGTCAGCGGCAAAACGAGCATTTTTGTGAAGGTAAATACAAGCTGGACAATTGCCCTATTAACTTACATTTGTAGCTTGTTTTGCCACTCCCGTCTGCAGCGATCTCGCTTAATACGGGACCAATGTCAAAGATTGTTGTTCCCATCAGTCACTTAGACACAAAAAGATAGGAAAATAGGATTTCCAGGTTGAAAAAAACGGTAGTTACCCTTTAACTGAGAGGGACAGATCAGGACCCCCTACTACAGAGATTGTATAAAATTAAGTTTCATATTAAACTGGGCCTACAATAACGTGTGGGTGGCCTAAAGCCTTCATAAATACCTTTTTAATGCATAGAATACTAAGCTATTAAATAATAATTGTTGCCATGATTTCATAAATCATGTTTTAAAAGGTACACTGTGTAGTGTTTTAAGTATTTTATTAGCTAAAATCAATGTCTTCATTCATAAATATGTCCTCATTGGTGTAAAATTACCTCTGTCAATGATCAGACGTATCCTCTTATCTGTATTTAAATTGGACGGGCAAGTCCAAGGAGGCTTCCATGTTCCATTTTGAAAAACTATAATCGCTGAGAGGGACATAAAGCCCTAGCCTACCTGTCTAGCTAATCCACAATGCGTTTTCGTTCAGAGTCAGCGTCATGTGACTGAAACCAGCTTAAACGGAGAAGGAGATCATCACAAATCGGCTGATTTACAGTATATTTGCTAATAATATGTTGGATTTATTTAAAAAAAAAAAAACCTTCAAAATAATCAATAATTTGGTGGCCCCCCTGCAGTAACTCTGAGGACCCCTTAAGGGGCCCAGACCCCCTGTTGAAGATCTCTGTGTTGGACAGCAGGCAAAACTGTTACATACTGTTGGCCGAGGCAGTCTTCCCCCGTAAAAACACCCACATAAATCATTTGTTTAAGCAGCAATTATGACCTATATTTACATTTATAATGGCGGCGCCCTCTAGTGGCTGTAGTAGTTATGACGGGAGCAAAGCAGGAAATAAGGTGACAAAGTACCAAAGGTCCTGGTAAGGAGGCAGGTTGGGGTGGTGGATGGGTCAAACACAGGAATTTCACAGTTCATGTCCAATTTAAAAATAAAAGTAGATGGCAAGGTTTTTTTTTTACTTCATGAAACAAACAGAGCTTCGTCACATGTGTGTACCCAAACCACAATCTTTTTCTAAACTCAAGTAGCTTTGGTGCCTAAACCTAACCAAACTGTGACCGCTTCACAACGTTAAAGATGTGAGGTCAGAAAACGCTCCTGTGGGTTGTGTTAGAGGGTAGGAAAAAACAACCTATATCGTCGTATGGAGTGGAGGACTTGTTGTGTAGGCCTACTGTAATATTTCTTTCTACACAATGACATAGCAAAACATGAAAACTCTGGGACATTTTTCACAGCAGACATTTTGACTTATCTTACTGTAGCAGGGAAAGCACAGGTGGTAGGATTACATTAACGATGGCTCTGTTCCATTAAGTGTCCCTTGAGGCCTCTCCGGTGAGCCCGCATGTGCAATACCAAAACCTGGAAATGAAACACAGCCAGCATTAATGTTGTTAACTACAACTGTGCTTTTCTTGCTTTGACATGTCAAAATCTTTGCAATCTTTGCAGTGAAAACTAGTAGAAACAGTGACTAGCAAGTCAAACTTGAATTAGTTCTTTAGACGGTATAATATATAATGATACATCTAAAAATTGAATCGGGTGAAAACAATGAATTCAAAAGGTTCAAAAAAGCTTTGTCTATTCCATAATGATAGGAAAGTGCCTTCAGTTAGGGGCTCACAGACCACATCAAAAAAAACATACGGCCATGAAACATGAGGACTCACATGCAATTACATTCAAAGCAAATAACTGTACCAATTCTATAAATAAATAAGAGCAGGTGTGCAGACTGCATTAAAAAACTGTTGGTCTATTTTGTCTTGTTTAAAATGGATATCGCAGTGGGAATGAAGGAGTTCTAGGTCTCTATTTGGCCAGAGCGGCTCTGAATCGTCTTTTTGTCGGTCACGGAGGTTGGTTTGGGAGATTAAAGGGGTGGTAGAATGCAAAACTGAGTTTAACTTGTCATAGTTGAATTACAAATCTCACAACTTGAAACTGCCTCTGAAAACGGGCGAATCTCAACGAAGCCAGTAGTTGACTCAGGTGGCTGTACCTTATTTGACATACAAACCACTGGTCTGAGACCAGCTGGTTTTCTGAATGTTGGTTGCGCAGATCTTAGACACTTTATACAGTATTCGCCTGCCATTTCATTGCTAAATTCACTTCTGAGACTTTTTTATGCAAGAAACCAACTATGTAGAGCTCAAATATGGGCCACTTTACGAAAATTGATGGCTAGTAGCAAATTTGGTTCGACTGTGTCGGAGTTCAGATGCTCCACAGTCTGACGTGGCAGCCGGCCATTTTCAGCCCAACCAATGTTGCATACCCTATTTGGAGACCTTAAGGAACAGTGTGAAATATATACAATCATTCTATCACCCCTTTAAAGATGTCCACGTTGTCACTTTTTTCGACATTTGGCACTTTTTCCGACATTTTGGGCATTTTTTTTCCTTACGGTTGATTGGGACAGCACTGTCAATTTGTCACATGCATCCACTAAAAATGAGGGCACAACCTTCCTTCGCTTGTCCATTTTAAACCTCCGTTAAGTTAAACGCTGCACACATTTATAGTCATATTCAGGTACTTTTTGCTAAGTTCTTGCTACATCATTTTCCAGTCTCCCTAACAACTGTCCGCTCTCACAAGCCTATCCAGCTGACACACGGGTGGATGGCATCTGACTAATTATCCTTCTCCTCAGGAAAGTGTGTGCAGGTACAAATCACATGATATGGGTGAGTGGTTAGCTGTGTTCCTTCACAGCAAGACAGTTCCTGATGTGATTGTCCTTTGGGGCTGGTGCTGTATTTTGACGCAGGGGCTCTTGCCATCCCCCCTTGACTGCCTGATGCGGCGGTATAAAGTGAGACACCATAAAGTGATATTGGCTCACATGTGTGTAGGTGGGGGCTATAGAAGCTTGGCGACATTGGCTACTCTACTTCTTTTTGTTTTTACTCTGACAAAGGGGGTTAAATGAAAGTAAATGATGCAACACACCTAATATCTATCTATCCATCTATCTATCCATCTATCTGGACTGGGACAATTCGTCGACATAATAATTTGCGTCGACGCGTCACACGTAGAAATCTAATATGGCTCAATAATAAAATCAATATGGCTGCCTCCAGCAACAGCGCAAGTATGGATTCCTTGCACGTTCAACAACACTTTGAGAAAAAGGCTCGCTAGGTCTTCTAAAGTGTGGGAGTATTTTACTCTTAAAAGGTCCCATGGCATGAAAATGTCACTTTATGAGGTTTTTTAACATTAATATGCGTTCCCCCCAGCCTCCCCCAGTGGCTAGAAATGGTGATAGGTGTAAACCGAGCCCTGGGTATCCTGCTCTGCCTTTGAGAAAATGAAAGCTCAGATGGGCCGATCTGGAATCTTCTCCTTATGAGGTCATAAGGAGCAAGGTTACCTCCCCTTTCTCTGCTTTGCCCACCCAGAGAATTTGGCCCACCCATGAGAGAGAGAGAGACATCATGGCTTTCAAACGAGCAAAGTGGCAGTTGGTCAAGGCCACACCCCCACCCTCCACCTTGCCCCCCACCCCTCTCTCAGAAATGGCACATCTTAAGGAAAGTTCATTGTGGGACTGGCTCTAGTGGCTGTAATTCTGCACCAAGGCTGAATTTCGGGAAAGAGACTTGAGATACAGTATTAGGGGACCACTAAGGTCTATATAAAAGAGACTTCAGATACAGTATTAGGGGACCACTAAGGTCTATATAAAAGAGACTTCAGATACAGTATTAGGGGACCACTAAGGTCTATATCAAAGAGACTTCAGATACAGTATTAGGGGACCACTAAGTTCTATATAAAAGAGACTTCAGATACAGTATTAGGGGACCACTAAGGTCTATATAAAAGAGACTTCAGATACAGTATTAGGGGACCACTAAGTTCTATATAAAAGAGACTTCAGATACAGTATTAGGGGACCACTAAGGTCTATATCAAAGAGACTTCAGATACAGTATTAGGGGACCACTAAGGTCTATATAAAAGAGACTTCAGATACAGTATTAGGGGACCACTAAGGTCTATATAAAAGAGACTTCAGATACAGTATTAGGGGACCACTAAGGTCTATATAAAAGAGACTTCAGATACAGTATTAGGGTCCACTAAGTTCTATATAAAAGAGACTTCAGATACAGTATTAGGGGACCACTTAGGTCTATATAAAAGAGACTTCAGATACAGTATTAGGGGACCACTAAGGTCTATATAAAAGAGACTTCAGATACAGTATTAGGGGACCACTAAGGTCTATATAAAAGAGACTTCAGATACAGTATTAGGGGACCACTAAGGTCTATATAAAAAGCATCCACAGAGCACCATGTCATGGGACCTATAATGCCAACAACAGCGTGGTAGTCTGTAGACTTTGTAAAATGCATCCCTGAGTCAGGATAACCGCAGCAAAACACCATAAAGTTCTTTTTTG